>NC_048567.1:54209183-54509183 GCF_013265735.2 Oncorhynchus mykiss
TCTGACATAACTGGTACAGTATATTACCACCCATGCACACAGTGTTGTCTCAAGATGATTGACAATTTCATAATAGCAAGTCCAGAGGTGATCCGGATGGGGACTCGGACCTCATACTGTACACAGCATCCTTAAACCATCATGTGTAATGCCATGAATCAAAAAGAGGATGTATTCATAAGACGAGTTGGTCTACACTTTTTGGGTCTTATTTCAACTTTAATTCACCAGTCAGCCGGGTCAAACGTCTTGCGTTTGATTTTCTGTTTCTAGTTAGATCAATCCCTCTGATGTCTGTAGCTAACGACCAAACCAACTGATGCCATGGCGTCACCGTTTCTGAAGTATGCTGTGATGGTACAGAAGTATCCCCGCCGCACCCGAGTACTTACAGGAAGCTGTACCAGGCCTGGAACAAAGGAGAACCAGCCAGAATCTCTGACAAACTGGAGAGCGTCTTCCAGCAGGTCCTGTAGGAATCTGATGTGGGCTCCCCGGGCGGCTACAGTGCCTTTGCCTCATTTGGCTTACACCCGGTCGGGCAGGCATGCCCTGGCTTCCCTCTGGTGCCCAGATTGGCATCACTGCCAACTTTAACAGCACACTAGACGACCCGGCTGGCATTACCAACAGCATCATTCTCATCAACGGCAAGGAGGTGGAGTGGAACAGTGACATTGGCACTGCCCTCAAGGACGCGCTGGTGTTCTCTCCAGAGGCTAAGAAGTTTGCCATGGTACGGGCCATTCTGCTTGGCAGGGGTGATGGTCTACAGGGTGACCCTGAAGCAGATCTTCAGGCTGCACACTGGGCTTGTGGTCTTCAGGGGCGTAGTTAACATAGTGGCATTAGAAGCATGCTCCCTACACCTCCAGGAGGGATGGCATTGTGGGTCTACTCAAGGAAGAGAAGACCTAAAATGGACATTGGAAGCCCACTAATTTCTGCACAAAGAACCAAATATCATGTGAGCTTTGGCCTCTAGAGTTACTTGTAAAGTCTGACACGAGACTAGAAGCCCACTGCTGTTTGTACTCGTTTTTAAACAGGTAGTATTTATGCAATCACAATTACAGTAAGAAAAAGTGAATTTCAACCACATGTAACATTGCCTGAATAATGGCAGTCATCCCTAAACTTGAATGCTTCCTTTCCTCTTAACAGTGACCTCAATTTTACCTTTGCCTAAAATGAATGTGAACATTGGTTTGGATGTTATACATGTGATAGGTGGTCTATATGTGCACCTGGACCTTTTGTGCTGTTGTAAAACACATCAGGGCAAGGTACAATAAAAAGCTTTCATAAAAAGCCACATTTAACAAAGTCTGTTATAATGTTAAACATGTACAGCTGACTTGTGTAAGATGGAAATGTGTTGTGATTGTTTTAACCAAGACAAAGAAAAAGAGAGCGAGGTGTGGGAATCAAGAATCTGTTTGGTTTAAAGAAAGTCATCTTTTTCAATTTGGTTGCTTGGTGAGAATGATTTTAATATACAGCATTGAATCTCCTGAGTCTACACATTTAGTTGGTGGCCATTTAGGTTGTCTGCATATTAAATGGACAACTTAATAAAGTACTTTAATCACATCGCACACGTATCAAAAAAAAGAAACAAGTAATTAACGCTTTGACAGCTTATGTTGAGAAAAACTGAACCTAGAGACTGTCATTATCAAATAAAGGTGTATCTCAATGGCACATTATTTCTGGCAAAATTTTTGAGCCAGAACAAAATACACACTAGTCACAGCATTGATAGCATCTTCATAGTCTTGATAGAGAGGCTTTCCTGGGTTATAAGAATGCTCTGTGTATGCGATTACAAACAACTCCCCTGATATTTTTATGCAACGGAAAATAATAAATTGTAACTAATTACTGTACTGGGTAAACACCAATAGTACCCTCAGCCTGGGTGAAGACGATATGGGGTAATTTGTGACAATAGGCGTAACACACACACTTCTGCAGCACCAAAGCTCAAGCTTTCTTAGCCTCATGGCAAAATGTGTGGAATAGCAGGAAATTAGCTGAGGTTCTTGAAAGGTGGGACAATCCTTGTCTGACAGGGACACTTTTAAATTTTTTATGTTTATTTTTATAGTTGATCAAATTGATTATGTTGCATTATTTGAGCTTAAAATGTATATTTAGGGGAATCTTATAACTCCAAAAAAATATATTTTCCCTTTTCTAAATACTTTCAATATGAATTTCCATGTCAGCTCTATGCCTGGAAATGCCCTTGTCCTGAGCAAAGGATCACAATTTCAAACTCCCCAAAAATTCTAAACACAAATAATGGATATTAACTGAAAAATTATTGTATGTAGTTTCTTGCAATAGCCCTCTGACACTTTAAATAATATTTCTATGTCCAGAGATTTGGTCAACTCTAAAATCTTAAATTAATCAAGAATGAGCAGGGTCAGCAATACCATAAGGATCCATTACTTCAGATTTTTATTGAACCTTTATTTAACTAGGCAAGTCAGGTAAGAACAAATTCTTATTTACAATGACGACCTACCCCGGCAAACCCTAACCCGGATGACACTGTGCCAATTGTGCACTGCCCTATGGGACTTCCAATCACGGCCGGTTGTGATACAGTCTGGAATCAAACCAGGGTCTGTAGTGACACGTCTAGCACTGAGATGCAGTGCCTTAGACCGCTGCGCCACTCGGGAGTTCAATTTTCATTGATTATTGTTTTAAATGTATTCTCAGTCTTTATTATACCACTTTGCCAGTGTCAGTAAAATATAGATTTTCATCATCCCTTCACATTATTGGACACAGTTGGGGGACGGACTATTCTTTTTTTAACCACATGATGTCGCCACAGCCCATTTCTAAATTGTAATCTACAGTCCTAATCTCCACTGGTGTCGTATTGTTATAGTCACATTGACGGACCTAGGTATTTCCTGAATTTAGGGCAATGATAAACTAGTGTGGACTATTTCTGACCAACAATGGAAATGTAATATCCAGTGGCAAAAATTACTTGAGGAAATTACTAATGACTCCTCGCCTAATGACTATTCTGCTCCACACGTACAAACGTGATGCCAAATGCAGTTTCCACACTAACCTACATTTTGTAGACCTATAAAACCGGCAAAATACCAATTACTATGGCATGACAAATATAGATTGCAGGATTGCTTACCCGCGACTTCACAAATGAAAACCACGCTTACCACGCCTCCCTATCCTGTGACTCCACCCCCGTGCACTGATGGCGCTGCGAAGATTGCGCCATAACGTTGCTATGCTGTTGCCTCTACTGCAGCGAGCGAGCCTTGACGACGGACTCTGCAGTCCGCTGAGAAGTCAGAGACCGAATAATCCAATCCCCCCCAACATTTATGTCGCTCATACCATCGCATTTACAAATCAAAGGAATTGTAAATATCATTCACTCGGTCTGAAATGACTGCTGGTTCGCTGTAGCCAATGGTTGCTGTGTCTTGCGTGTGGATTATTCGTTGCCGAGCTAGTCCGAGATTCGAGCCAGGAGGGCCCGCAGTTGAATGTGTATGAAGCTGACGGCTCGGTGATAAAGATGAGGTTTTGTCGGAGTTCGCAGCGGGTGAACTGAACTTGGATTTTCAGTCCCTCACCCTAAACTCATTTCCCGCTATAAGAAAACCATATTACTTAAAAACTGGACGCCCCTGGAACTGTTTATGACGGTAAGATCATTTACTAACTAGCTAACAACCTTTTTACTGAAAAGTAATGCAGCTTGCTAGCGTAGCTACTGTAGCTAACTAGTTTGCTAGCTGGTTGTGCTAACTTTAGGTAACCTAGCTAGCTAAATTGCTAACAAGCTAGCTAGCTGTTTGCTCTCCATAAACCTAACCAATACACCATTGTTTTGGTAACTACTTAGTTAAAAACATTTACTGTCCCATACTCAGGTCAATTAAACAATGTAGGCTATGCCTTTAAGTTATTATTGGAAATAAGCTGTTCCCTGAATCCACTACTGCTATTTCAGTGTAACGGTAGTCACAAGATTTCAACTACACTTTTCTGTGTGGAAGCCTCTGAAGCTTGACAGATGATGGCAGGAGAAATATGATTACCGTATTTAGTAATCCAATTGTGGATGTTGTAGGTAGGCATTTAGCTAAATATTTATATTTTAATTACGCAGTTAAGTTAACCCTTGCAGAAATAGCCTAAAACATAGCCTATAAAGTATCATAGGTGGTATCCAGTTACAGTATCCATGGCCCACTATGAATGTACTGACAGCTGCATCAGTCTTGTAACTTGCTGGTCATTTTGAAACAAGAGTAGGAATTACTTTAAGTCGAGGGTTTCCTTCTCTGTGATATTACTCAAGGTTGTTTTCAAGTGAGTAAATCGATAACTGATCTGTGTTTTCTGAATTTAGACAACCATTTAGCTAATGTGGTCAGCTTTAACAATGACGTAATCCTCAGACATCGTATTTGTGGTGGTGGAAGCCCTTCGTTCGAGTGTAGCTACCTGGACTGATTTCAACCTGCGTACTCACTACGGGAAAGCAAATTCAATTACACATCTTTTTTGGTGTCATGGCAGTAAACCAAAAAATGTTTTGTGTGGATACTTCCACTTTGAATTCCACATCAACTCAATTCAGTTTTTTAAATTGAGTTTAGTTGCACTGAGCCTACATCACCACTCGTCTCCAAATTGTAGGCATTCTCAGGTCCACAAATCTCATTCAATCAAACCAACTAGGACGTTGAATGACCAGCTTCTGGTTAGACAGAAGAGGACCTCTGCACTTTCACATGTCCTCATATCATTTACCTAATATGGCCCCCATAGATTTGCATCACATAGCCTAATCCTACTGGAGAGGGCCATGTCAGGATTCAGTGAGAAATCAGATTCATGCCTACGAGACTGTGGCTGTCTTTGCCAGGTGAGGGGCCTCTGTCTAAACTAGAATAAAACCTGTTTTAGGGGACTCAGCTGGTAAAGATGAAATGGCCTGTGGAGAGAGTCCTGGCTTAATGGGTTGTGCACCTGAGCCAGGCATCCCTGATTTTGAAGTGGAGTGTGGGTGGGGTTTTGGGAGAGGGGGGCTCAGGTGCTGGAATAATTGGGATAGACTGCACCTACTGACATGAGCATTGGTGAAGCCTGTCGAACATCTCATTCCAAAATCATGGGCATTAATATGGACTTGGTCCCTCCCTTGCTGCTATAACAGCCTCCACTCTTCTGGGAAGTCTTTCCACTAGTTGTTGGAACATTGCTGTGCGGACTTTCTTCCCTTCAGCCACAGTAGCATTAGTGAGGTCAGGCACTGATGTTGGGCGATTAAGCCTGTCTCATAGTCGGCGTTCCAATTTATTCCAAAGGTGTTCGATGGGGTTGAGGTCAGGGCTCTGTGCAGGCCAGTCAAGTTCTGCCACACTGACCTCGACAAACCAATTCTGTATGTACCTCGCTTTGTGCACTGGGTCATTATCATGCTGCTATAGGGAGTGGCCGGAATTCCCTAAATGGTTTTCACAGTTGAAAGCACAGAATTATCGATAATGTCATTGTATGCTGTAGCGTTAAGATTTCCCTTCACTGGAACTAAGGGGCCTAGCCCAAACCATAAATCAGACCATTATTCCTCCACCAAATCTTCCAGTTGGCGTTATGCATTGGGGCAGGTAGCGTTCTCCTGGCATCTGTCAAACCCAGATTCGGACATCGGACTTCCAGACGGTTAAGCATGATTCATCACTCCAGAGAACGTGTTTCCACTGCTTCAGAGTCCAATGGCGGCGAGGTTTACATCACTCCAGTCGACTCTTGGCATTGTGCATGGTGATCTTAGGCTTGTGTGGGGCTGCTTGGCAATGGAAACCCTTTTCATGAAGCTTCCAACGAACAGTTCTTGTGCTGATGTTGCTTCCAGAGTCAGTTAGGAACTCTGTAGTGAGACAATATTTATGCACTTCAGCATTAGGCAGTCCTGTTATGAGGTTGTGTGGTCTACCATTTTGTGGCTGAGCCGTTGTTGCTCCTAGACGTTTCCACTTCACAATAACGGCACTAACAGTTGACCGGGCAGCTCTAGCAGGGCAGACATTTGACGACCTGACTTGTTGGAAAGATGGCATCCTATGACTGTGCCACTTTGAAAGTCACTGAGCTCTTCAGTAAGTCCATTCTAGTGCCAATGTTTGTCTATGGAGATTGAGTCAATCAGTCAATAAATGTGGCTACTTTGAGAGGGCAGCAGTTCCAAGATTGATGGCTGTGTTGACTTGGCTCAGGAGTACCTCAGACAGCTCTTAGCTTAGGAGTAACCGGAGACAGGTCTTAGCTTTTACAGTTTCTCTCTGGTTAGTAAACCCCTGCACTGAAAGCCACACACACACTGGGTGTTCCAACAGTGTTATGTGTGCAGGTCTAGGGCACCATGTCAGCACCCCTTGCAGAGACAGCATGTGGCAATCCATAAGAGTGCCGGTGGGCCAGCCTTGCGGATATCACATCCATTTAAGCAAAATTCCAAACGTCTAAACACAGCTGTGTTTACTCTCCTATCTCTCCCAGCCTCACGACTCCGAACCAAAGGTGTTTTGGCTAATCTTTTAATTTCGTAATTCGGTTATTGCTGGCTTGCCAGTTAAGTGAGTGGTATTCATCAGCTAAGGCAACATGGTGCACAGAGGAATGAGTAGGGCTCTAAAGTGCAACCATTTTGATCACATGCTCTAATTTGCTGTGACACATTTTATATTGAAAGTGTTTATTTTAAATGTTTCTTTAATAGTGATCAGGGACGTGCAACTAATAGTTTTCCTTCACAGAAAATTTGTCAAACGCATTCGGCAGAAAATACATTCATTTTCATCAGATGACGACAAAGTGCAATGTTTTTGGCGGGCAGCCTCTCAAGTATATTATCTTTCAATGAAAAAGCAATGTTTTTTGGCAAAAATTATGCATTGCCATCATATTTCTATTGTTTAGGCCTATAATTGAAAGAATTTAGCCAGCTACATTTCCTAATGTTTTGCTTAAAGTTAATATTTCATTTTACCGGAGGCTGGATACACAGAGAAAAGAAGCTACATATCACCTGTTCGTGAATTCTCATCCGAGTTTAGAAGTGCAGCTGAAGCACAAAATTAGTCTGCCGAGCAGAAATTACAACAAAAAGTATTTTAGATCAGGGTTTACGAGACACAGCAAATCAAATTGTATTAATCACATTATGTGGATATATTGAAGCAACATCTCAAGACGTTAGTCAGGAAGTTCAAGCTTGGTCGCAAATGGGTCTTCCAAATGGACAATGACCCCAAGCATACTTCCCAAATTGTGGCAAAATGGCTTAAGGACAGCAAAGTCATGGTATTGGAGTGGCCATCACGAAGCCCTGACCTCAATCCCGTAGAAAATTTGTGGGCAGAACTGAAAAAATGTGTGCAAGCAAGGAGGCCTACAAACCTGACTCAGTTACACCAGCTCTGTCTGGAGGAATGGGCCAAAATTCACCCAACTATCTATAATACCACATTTACCTCTTACTGGTATACATTTGTTTTATAAACAGTACAATGCGTGCTCATCCTTTTTATTTTTTATGTAATTATGGCAAACAAATAATTTGACTGGTAGATATTTTTTGAATCTACCTGCCACAGTGGCTGGTGGACCAAAAAGTTAATTTCCCACCCTGATCTCGATCAATAAAAAATATTGTGCTCCTAGATTTTATGGTTTTCGCCTAACTTTTTAAAGTTTTGTGCACCAGTGCTACTACCTGTGTGAGCTGTTTATTCACGCTCCTGTTTGTACTGGAATGTGCTTTGAAATGAAACATTTTGCACTACACAGTATAAGTTAAATTAAGTGCTTTGAAAGGCTTGTCATGGCTCACAACACTATCATCCCAGACATCCTGGACCCACTCCAAGTTACATACCGCCCCAACAGATCCACAGGCGGAATCACAATTGCACCCCCCACTGCCTTCTCCCACCTAGAAAATAATACCAGTGAGGATGTTCATCGACTACAGCTCTGCGTTCAACACCGTAGTCTCCTCCAAGCTCAGTACCCTGGGGCGGAACACTTCCCTCTGCAACTGGATCCTAGACTTCCTGGCGGGCCGACCCCAGGTGGTGAGGGTAGGCAAAAACACCTCCACCACACTGGCCCTAATCACGGGGACCCCAATAGCATTGCGCGTTTCGCCCCCTCCTGTACTCCCTGTTTACCCACGACTGTGTGGCCATGCACAACTCCAAGTTTGACACAACAGTGTTTAGCCTGACCACTGACAGGATGGAGGTCAGGGATATGGGAGTGTTGTATCAGGACAACGATCTCTCGCTTAACAGCAGCAAGACTAGGGTTGCACATTTTGGGGAATATTCAGTGGTGGAAACTTTCCATGGGAATTAATGGAAATATATGCATATTAATACCATTTAAAATGTAATGTTTTTTTGCATTGTGAGTAACTCTGTGATTAACTTCCCTTGGAAAATGTGCGTAAATCTTCCAGAAGGTCTTGCAAAGGGTCAGAAACTAAGAAGCTAATCGTGGACTACAGGAAATGGGGGAGGTTGCACATCTGAACACCCCATCCATATGGACGGGGCCGCAGTGGAGAGAGTCAATCACTTTAAGTTCCTCGGCGTCCACATCACTGAGGACAACATGGTCCTCTCACACCAGTGTAGTTGTGAAGAAGGAACAAGAGCTTTCCCCCTCCCATGGCCCTTTAGATTGTTAGATGTACAGTCTTGGCCAAAAGTTGAGAATGACACATATTAATTTCCACAAAGTTTGCTGCTTCAGTGTCTTTAGATATTTTTGTCAGATGTTACTATGGAATACTGAAATATAATTACAAGCATTTCATAAGTGTCAAAGGCTTTTATTGACAATTACATGAAGTTGATGCAAAGAGTCAATATTTGCAGCGTTTACCCTTCTTTTTCAAGACCGCCCTGGCATGCTGTCAATTAACTTCTGGGCCACATTCTGACTGACAACAGCCCATTCTTGCATAAAAAAAAAAATGTATTTAACCAGGTAAGCTTGTTGAACAAGTTCTCATTTACAACTGCAACCTGGCCAAGATAAAGCAAAGCAGTGCGACAGAAACAACAACAGAGTTACACATGGAATAAACAAGCGTGCAGTCAATAACACAATAGAAAAAGTCTATATACTGTGTGTGCAAATGAAATAAGGTGGTAAGGCAATAAATAGGCTGTAGTAGCGAAGTAATTAGAATTTAGCAGATTAACACTGGAGTGATAGATGAGCAGATGATGGTGTGTAAGTAGTGATACTGGTGTGCAAAAGAGCAGCAAAGTAAATAAAAACAATATGGGGATGAGGTCGGTAGATTGTGTGGGCTATTTACAGATGGGCTATGTACAGCTGCAGCGATCGGTTAGCTGATGTTTAAAGTTAGAAGGAAATGTAAGTCTCCAGCTTCAGCGATTTTTGCAATTCTTTCTAGTCACTGGCAGCAGAGAACTGCAAGGAAAGCTGGCCAAAGGAGGTGTTGGCTTTGGGGATGACCCGTGAGATATACCTGCTGGAGCGCGTGCTTCGGGTGGGTGTTGTTATCGTGACCAGTGAGCTGAGATAATGCGGCGCTTTAACTAGCATGGACTTAAAGATGACCTGGAGCCAGTGGGTTTTTCGACGAATATGTAGCGAGGGCCAGCCGATTAGAGCATACTGGTCGCAGTGGTGGGTGGGATAAGGCTATTTGGTAACAAAACGGATGGCACTGTGGTAGACTGCATCCAATTTGCTTAGTAGAGTATTGGAAGCCATTTTGTAGATGACATCGCCAAAGTTGAGGATCGGTAGGATAGTCAGTTTTACTAGGGTAAGTTTGGCTAAACAATTTACTAGGTTAAGTTTGGCGAAATAGGAAGCTGATTCTAGATTTGATTTTGGATTGGAGATGCTTAATGTGAGTCTGGAAGGAGAGTTTACAGTCTAGCCAGACACCTAGGTATTTGTAGTTGTCCACGTATTCTAGGTCAGAACCGTCTAGAGTAGTGATGCTAGTCAGGCAGGTGGGTGAGGGCAGCGAACGGTTGAAAAGCATGCTTTTGGTTTTGCTAGCGTTTAAAAGCAGCAGTCGTCTGCGTAGAGGTGGATCAGGGAATCACCCGCAGCAAGAATGACTTCGTTGATATATACAGAGAAAAGAGTCGGCCCGAGAAATGAACCCAGTGGTACCCCCATAGACTGCCAGAGGTCCGGACAACAAACAGGCTCCCCGATTAGACACACTGAACTCTGTTTGCGATGTAGTTGGTGAACCAGGCGAGGCAGCCATTTGAGAAACCAAGGCTGTTGAGTCTGCCGATAAGAATACGGTGATTGACAGACTCGAAAGCCTTGCCCAGGTTGATGAAGACTGCTGCACAGTACTGTCTCTAATCGATGGCGGTTATGTCATTTAGTACCTTGAGTGTGGCTGAGGTGCACCCGTGACCAGCTTGGAAACCAGATTGCACAGTGGAGGAGGTACGGTGGGATTCAAAATGGTCAGTGATCTGTTTATTAACTTGGTTTTTAAAGACTTTAGAAAGGCAGGGCAGGATGGATATAGGTCTATAACAGTTTGGGTCTAGAATAGAGGTCGACCGATTAACTTCTTGATGCACCCATCCCTTTAGCGGGATAATTTTCATCAACACCCGCTGAATTGCAGGGCGCCAAATTCAAAATAAATTACTACAAATATTTAATTTTCATGAAATCACAAGTGCAATATAGCAAAACACAGCTTAGCTTGTTGTTAATCCACCTGGCATGTCAGATTTCAATACAGCTTTTCGTCGAAAGCATAACAAGCGTTTATGTAAGAACATCTCTCTCAGTAGACAAAATATTACAAACACTAGCAGCCAAGTAGATTGGTCACGAAAGTCAAGAAAAGCAATAGATTAAATCGCTTACCTTTGATCTTTGGATGTTTATTTTTTGTTCCATAAAGATTATTTTTATATCCAAAATACCTCCATATGTTTGGCGCGTTATGTTCAGAAATCCACAGGCTCGAGCGGTCACGACATCGCAGACACAAATTCCAAATAGTATCCGTAATGTCCACAGAAACATGTCAAAGGTTTTTTATAATCAATCCTCAGGTTGTTTTTAAAATATATAATCGATAATATATCAACCCGGGACTGTCACTTTTTCAATAGGAGAGGGAGAGACAATGGCTACCCCACTCTGTTGCGCAAGCAAAACTCTGCTAACACCCAGCTATCCACTGACGCAATGTGATCTTTCTCGCTCATTTTTCAAAATAAAAGCCTGAAACTATGTCTAAAGCCTGTTGACACCTTGAGGAAGCCATAGGAAAAGGAATATGGTTGATATCCCTTTAAATTGAGTCAAGGCATCCAATGGAGCAGAGAGCTTTCAGGAAAAACAGCACTTCCTGGTTTGATTTTCCTCAGGTTTTCGCCTGCAATATCAGTTCTGTTATACTCACAGACAATATTTTGACAGTTTTGGAAACTTTAGTGTTTTCTATCCTGATCTGACAATTATATGCATATTCTAGTTTCTGGGCCTGAGAACTAGGCAGTTTCAAATGGGTATGTTTTTTAGCCAAAAACGAAAATCTTGCCCCCTACACTCAAGAAGTTAATCGGAATGGCTGATTTAATTAGGGCCGATATCAAGTTTTCATAACAATCGGAAATAGGTATTTTTGGGCGCCGATTTTTGCCGATTTTAAAAAATATATATTTATACCTTTTATTTAATTAGGCAAGTCCGTTAAGAACACATTCTTACTTTAAATGACGGCCTAGGAACGGTGGGTTAACTGCCTTGTTCAGGGGCAGAATGACAGATTTTCACCTTGTCAGCTCGGGGGATTCAATCTTGCAACCTGACAGTTAACTCGTCCAACGCAATAACAACCTGCCTCTCTCTCGTTGCACTCCACAAGGAGGACTGCCTGTTACGCGAAGGGAGTAGATGCCAAGGTAAGTTGATAGCTAGCATTAAACTTACCTTATAACTAGTGATTATGATTGATTGTTTTTTATAACGACACATGGTTTTTTTATAACGACACTAGTTTATCTAGCGTGTCCTACGTTGCATATAATCGATGCAACGCTGGGGGATGATTTAACAAAAGCGCATTTGCGAAAAAAGCACAATCGTTGGATGACTGTACCTAATCATAAACACCAAGCCTATCAGCCTAATGGCTGGTGTAACTGATGTGAAATGGCTAGCTAGTTAGCAGGGTGCCTTGGCTTTCCTAACTGCCTGTGTATATTGGTTCCTGACTTCCCTGAACAGTTGCATATCGCGGGGACTCTTCGATGCTATTGCAGTCCACCACAGGTTGTTTTTGTGATGGTCGAGGGCAGTCAGGTCTGGAGTGAACCAAGGGGTATATCTGTTATTACATTTTTGAAAGGGGCATGCTTTTTTAAGTTGGTGAGAAAATTACTTTTAAAGAATGACCAGGCATCCTCGACTGACGGGATGAGGTCAATATCCCTTCAGGATACATGTGCCAGGTCAATTAGAAAGGCCTGCTCGCAGAAGTGTTTTAGGGAGCGTTTGACAGTGATGAGGGCTGGTCGTTTGACCGCGGACCCATAGCGGATGCAGGCAATGAGGCAGTGATCGCTGAGATCCTGATTGAAATCAGCAGAGGTGTATTTGGAGGGCAAGTTGATCAGGACATTATCTATGAGGGTGCCCATGTTTACTGATTTTAGGGTTGTAACTGGTAGGTTCCTTGATAATTTATGTGCGATTGAGGGCATCTAGCTTAGATTGTAGGACTGCTGGGGTGTTAAGCATATCCCAGTTTAGGTCACCTAACAGAACAAACTCTGAAGATAATTGGGGGACAATTAATTCACATATGGTGTCCAGGGCACAGCTGGAGCTGAGGGGGTCTATAACAGGCGGCAACAGTGAGGGACTTATTTCTGGTAGAAGCTCGAACTGTTTGTGCATAGACCTGGAAAGTTTGACAGAACTTTGCAAGCTATCTCTGCAGTAGATTGCAACTCCTCCCCCTTTGGCAGTTCTATCTTGACGGAAAATGTTGTAGTTGGGTATGATTTTTTTTATTTTTTTTTTAAGAAGTCCAGCAGGCATCAGCAATGTAGCCTAGTGATTACAGGGTCCAGTGTACAGCAATAGATGAAACAGGGAAGCCGCTAGGTAGTCGTTACTACGCCAGCACACGGGAGACACAGCGTTTAAAGTTAGCAGTCCGGGGTGGGTAGAAGCATCTGCTCTGTCGTCCGGCAAAGGCCGGTTGAAGGCACACCTGATGTAATTACGTCTGCGGACCAGTCGTGGTGGTACGACTGGGCGCCGTGTCGACGAAGGGATGGCGAAAGAGGTTTTGTATTTGTGGCAATTTCATTTGCTAGCCGGGAGATGCGCCTGTCTCAGGGCTAGCTTCGGGGCTGGGTCACTCCGTGGCAGCTAGCTAGCTGTGATGATCAATTGTCCAGGGTTTACAGCAGGAATCTGTAGTGGAGAAAAACAGTCCGAGGCTGGCGGGTATTATCCAGGCTTAAAAAACGTCTGGTGCCTGAGCAGAGGGTAAAGGCCGCTAGCAGTGGCTAACAATGACTATAGCTAGTAACTTAGCTAATTAGCTGGCTACCTTCTGATTGAAAGTTTTGGCTAAAGTTTGAGGCGGGTTACTGGAAGGTATATTTATTTGAAAAATACATTGGAATATATACAAGAAGTAAAGGAGAGCACAACAAACCACGTCTGCACTGCTACGCCATCGAATCAATGCTTGGAGTTTGTCAGAATTTGTGGGTATTTGTTTGTCCAACCGCCTCTTGAGGATTGACCTCAAGTTCTCAATGGGATTAAGGTCTGGGGGTTTCCTGGCCATGGACCCAAAATATTGATGTTTTTCTCCCCGAGTAAGTTGCTCCATCATGCTGGAAAAGGCATTGTTCGTCACCAAACTGTTCCTGGATGGTTCGGAAAAGTTTCTTGGGGGATGTGTTGGTACCATTCTTTATTCATGGCTGTGTTCTTAGGCAAAATTGTGAGTGAGCCCACTCCCTTGGTTGAGACGCAACCCCACACATGAATGGTCTCAGGATGCTTTACTGTTGGCATGACACAGGACTGATGGTAGCGCTCACTTTGTCTTCTCCGGACAAGCTTTTTTCCGGATGCCCCAAACAATCGGAAAGGGTATTCATCAGAGAAAATAACTTTACCCCAGTCCTCAGCAGTCCAATCCCTGTACCTTTTTACAGAATATCAGTCTGTCCCTGATGTTTTTCCTGGAGAGAAGTGGCTTCTTTGCTGTCCTTCTTGACACCAGGCCATCCTCCAAAAAGTCTTCGCCTCACTGTACGTGTAGAGGCACTCACACCTGCCTGCTGCCACTCCTGAGCAAGCTCTGTACTGGTGGTGCCCCGATCCCGCAGCTGAATCAACTTTAGGAGACGGTCCTGGCGCTTGCTGGACTTTCTTGGGCGCTCTGAAGCCTTCTTCACAACAGTTGAATCGCTCTCCTTGAAGTTCTTGATGATCCGATAAATGGTTGATTTAGGTACAATCTTACTGGCAGCAATATCCTTGCCTGTGAAGCCCTTTTTGTGCAAAGCAATGATGACAGCATGTGTTTCCTTGCAGGTAACCATGTTTGACAGAGGAAGAACAATGATTACAAGCACCGCCCTCCTTTTGAAGCTTCCAGTCTGTTATTCGAACTCAATCAGCATGACAGAGTGATCTCCAGCCTTGTCCTCGTCAACTGTAATGGCAACTGCTCCACCGGTGACTGCAAGGCCCTACACAGGGTGGCGCAAAAGGCCCAGAGCATCACTGGGGTAGAGCTTCCAGTCATCTTAAACATTCATGCCAGGCTGTGTCTGACTCCAGCCACCTGAGCCATGGACTGTTCTCTCTGCTCCCATCTGGCAGGCCGTACCGGAGCATCTTGTCGCGGACCAACAGGCTCCGAAAAAGCTTATTTCCCCAGGCTTTTAGACTGAATAGTTAACCTCTGCCCTGCCTCTCTCCCACAGACTAGTTGCACTGATTACCTGCACAAACTCTATTCCCATCCTCAGGTCTCCACCACTCAGCCACACATGCCTACACTGATTCTCTTCACATTCTTACACCAATGCACCCATGCTCACTACTGGCACCTCACATTGATTTATATTACCATGCGTTGCTGCTATATTGTTTATGATTATTATTACTACCATATAGTATTTATCCTGTTACCAGCCACTTTTACCCCTCTTCTTCAATCACTCCAATCCCCCTGCACATTTTAATAACAGTACCGGCACTGCACTGACCTGTATACCATGTAACTTCAATTAAACAAGTTTCAAATAGCTGCCTGTCCCTTTTTAATAGCCATGCAACGGCACACATTTCAGCAAATGAACGCCTGTTTCAAATCACCGCTGGTTCTAAATGAATGTTTGCTTGTTTTACTGTTTGATTTGATACATTAAATAATTGCTATCAAGTTTTCGTTAATACTCATTTGTTTTCATCACCAGTAAGAAACTGCTAGCCATTGGCAGCTAACAGCTGAGAACTGCTAAGTACATAAACAGTCAACATCTTTGGGAGGTCAGGCCCCCAGAAATCGCCTTCTAGCGGCGAAAGTAAGCACTGCCCAAAATGTACAGTCAGAGATGAATACTTATTCTATCAAATAGAGGAATACTTAAACAAAATAAATGTGACTGTGTAAATGATAACACTTTAGTGCTGGAAGTGAAGAAATATATTAAAATGCAGGAAGGGAATACTGGAATTCAACAATTAACTATGCATAAGAGCAAAAGCTGTGTGTATTAAGGGAATTGACGCCTGGCTCAAATAGAAACCGGTCTCTAGTAAGCGTCTGTTGTGTAAAGTGATTTTAGCAAATAAACGCCCAGGCTATATATTGAAGTTTTACAGTATCTGCGTTCTCTGTGTTTTGTTTCCCCCCACACATTTCATGGTTTATTTCTTATCTATATTACTTCCTCTTGTGCGTTATTGGAATAGAGCTCACAAGTTAAACATTTCACTAATGTTTTACACCTGTATCATGAGTATTTGACAAACTTAAATCCACAACTTGCTTGGACTATTTTGCCATTCTTACGTCCCAAAATCAACTAATGTACTTCATTCATGGCAGAAAGACCCAGAAAATGTCTCCTTAACCTCTCTGCACTCAGTGATATCCAATTCACAGAACCCCATTTGCCCAGGGCCAATGATGACGGGCTTCACATTTAATCTATGTTCCTAATTGGAACTATTATGGCCTTCGAAATGTTAGCTATTAAAATCACATCCAACAATATCAAGGAGCTAGAAATCCAGGGCTTAAAAACAAAGATGTCATTGTACGGTGATTCATGTTTTCTTTTAAATCCACAATTTGGATCCCTCCATAACCTCAGAGGATTTAGAAATGTGTTTCTAACCTCTCTGGATTACAACCAAATTATGATAAGTGTACTATTACATATTGGATCATAAAAAACATTACTTTTACCTTACTGAGATTATCACTACAATTAAATAGATAAGATATTGCTACCATGGAAAGGAAAATACCTATTTGTGGAAAAATCTCCCTGAAACTCTTTAGTCATATCCCAGTTTACCTATTGGTTTATGGCTCTGCCTACACCTAATGATATGAGCAAAACATATTCCATTTTATTTGGAATTAAATGGGCATTTTTATATAATGAGTGAATTCAGAGGGCAGAAATGATAAAATATTAAAGCATTAGACCTCTAACTAAAGGCTACAATCATACTAAAGCTGTACTTAAGTCCAAACTTGTTCTTTAGCAGATTAGTAAAAATGGCTCACCTCCGTGTTCAGGAATGGCTTTTTACCCTTTATTCCGATTTTATAACCTCTCACTTTATTTGAACATTAAATCTCATATCACTATTTTAAAACAAGCCATAGAAAGTTAGTTGCAATTTCAGTTTAATCTACCAGAAAACACAAAACAAATATTACAGCAAATATTAGGGTTTTACTCAGATACTAATTGATTAAAAAAAAAACATTTTGGAGGGGATTTTTAACTTCTTGTGTCGAGCAATCCCGTATCCGGGAGCGTAATCATAGCCTCAAGCTCATTAGCATAACGCAACGTTAACTATTCATGAAAATCGCAAATGAAATTAAATAAATATATTGGCTCACAAGCTTAGCCTTTTGTTAACAACACTGTCATCTCAGATTTTCAAAATATGCTTTTCAACCATAGCTACACAAGCATTTTTTTAAGCGTATTGATAGCTAGCATAGCATTAAGCCTAGCATTCAGCAGGCAACATTTTCACAAAAACAAGAAAAGCATTCAAATAAAATAATTTACCTTTGAAGAACTTCGGATGTTTTCAATGAGACTCTCAGTTAGATAGCAAATGTTCCGTTTTTCCAAAAATATTATTTGTGTAGGAGAAATCGCTCCGTTTTGTTCATCACGTTTGGCTAAGAAAAAACCCAGAAAATTCAGTCATTACAACGCCAAACTTTTTTCCAAATTAACTCCATAATATCGACAGAAACATGGCAAACGTTGTTTAGAATCAATCCTCAAGGTGTTTTTCACATATCTATTCGATGATAAGTCATTCGTGGCAGTTGGGTTTCTCCTCTGAAGCAAATGGAAAAATGCACGCAGCTGGAGATTACGCAATAATTGCAACGGAGGACACCAAGCGAGCTCTTGGTAAATGTAGTCTCTTATGGTCAATCTTCCAATGATATGCCTACAAAAACGTCACAATGCTGCAGACACCTTGGGGAAACGACAAAGTGTAGGCTCATTCCTTGCGCATTCACAGCCATATAAGGAGACATTGGAACACAGCGCCTTCAAAATCTGGGGCATTTCCTGTTTGAAATTTCATCTTTTGCCTGATGCCTGTAGCATCAGTTCTGTGGCACTCACAGATATCTTTGCAGTTTTGGAAACGTCAGTGTTTTCTTTCCAAAGCTGTCAATTATATGCATAGTCGAGCATCTTTTCGTGACAAAATATCTTGTTTAAAACTAATGTTTTTTTTATCCAAAAATTAAAAGAGCGCCCCCTATCGAAGAAGTTAAAAAACCTTATAATCTTTGTAAATGATTTCATTAAATGGGACTGGGGGAAATATGTCACACACAGAACTAGCAGACATTTCCATATATTTTTGAATTACTGTAAAAATGGACACGGCAAGTGGAAGGGGGAGAAAGTAAGGAACTTTGTCGACCAAAATTGACTAAAGAAAATTATGATAAAAAAAAAATGAAAATGAAAAAAATGAAAATGACCAAAATGAAACCCCAAATGACCTCTGTACCATACAGATTACAAAATAGTTTAGATTTTTGATGTACCGATTCCATGGCACATGGTTTATGAACTGATACACAAAACAACGCCAGATTATAAATACAGTTGAAGTCGGAAGTTTACATACACTTAGGGTGGAGTCTTGTTTTTCAACCACTCCACAAATTTCGTGTTCACAAACTATAGTTTTGGCAAGTCGGTTAGGTTTACTTTGTTCATGACACAAGTAATTTTTCCAACAATTGTTTGCTGAGAGATTATTTAACTTATTATTCACTGTATCACAATTCCAGTGGGTCGGAAGTTTACATACACTAAGTTGACTGCCTTTAAACAGCTTGGAAAATCCCAGAAACTGATGTCATGGCTGTAGAAGCTTCTGATGGGCTAATTGACATCATTTTAGTCAACTGGAGGTGTACCTGTGTGTATATTTCAAGGCCTTACCTTCAAACTCCGTGCCTCTTTGCTTAACATCATGGGGATACTTAAATCAGCCAAGACTTCAGAAAATAAATTGTAGACCCTGGGTCATCCTTGAGAGCAATTTCCAAATGCCTGAATGTACCACATTTATCTGTACAAACAATCGTACGCAAGTATAAACACCATGGGACCATGCAGCCATCATACCGCTCAGGAAGGAGACGCCTTCTGTCTCCGAGAGATGAACGTACTTTGATGCTAAAAGTGCAAATCAATCCCAGAACAACCGCAAAGGACCTTGTGAAGATGCTGGAGGAAACCGGTACAAAAGTATCTATATCCACAGTAAAACAAGTCCTATATCGACACAACCTGAAAGGCCTCTCAGCAAGGAAGAAGCCACTGCTCCAAAACCGCCATTAAAAGAGCCAGACTTACGATTTGCAATTGCGCATAGGGACAAATCAAATGTATTTATAGAGCCCTTCTTACATCAGCTGATATCTCAGTGCTGTACAGAAACCCAGCCTAAAACCCCAAACAGCAAGCAATGCAGGTGTAGAAGCATGGTGGCTAGGAAAAACTACCTGGAAAGGCCAGAACCTAGGAAGAAACCTAGAGAAGAACCAGGCTATGAGGGGTGGCCAGTCCTCTTCTGCCTGTGCCGGGTGGAGATTATAACAGAACATGGCCAAGATATTCAAATGTTCATAAATGACCAGCATGGTCAAATAATAACAGTAGTTGTCGAGGGTGCAGCAAGTCAGCACCTCAGGAGTAAATGTCAGTTGGCTTTTCATAGCCGATCATTCAGAGTATTTCTACTGCTCCTGCTGTCTCTAGAGAGTTGAAAACAGCAGGTCTGGGACAGGTAGCACGTCCAGTGAACAGGTCAGGGTTCCATAGCCGCAGGCAGGACAGTTGGAAACTGGAGCAGCAGCTCGGCCAGGTGGACTGAGGACAGCAAGTAGTCATCATGCCAGGTAGTCCTTGTTGGATTTTCCTCAGGGGTTCGCCTGCAATATCAGTTCTGTTATACTCGCAGACAATATTTTGACAGTTTTGGAAACTTTAGAGTTTTCTATCCTCTTTTTCTATCCAATTATATGCATAATCTGGGCCTGAGAAATAGGCAGTTTCATTTGGGTATGTTTTTCATCCAAACATCTAAATACACCCCCTACACTCGAGGTTAACTGATTTTTGTCCTCTGACGTCCTTTGGTAGGCAGAGGGAGCCTGGAAAGGCATCAAGGAATCTTTGTGTTGTCTGAGAATTTATAGCACGACTTTTGATGCTCCTTGGTTTGTTGCAATTGCAAACGTAATAAAATGGTGGTCCGATAGTCCAGGATTATGAGGTAAAACATTAAGATCCACAACATTTATTCCATGGGACAAAACTAGGTCCAGAGTATTACTGTGACAGTGAGTAGGTCCAGAGACATGTTGGACAAAACCCACTGAGTCTGATGGCTTGCAAAGCCTTTTTGGAGTGGGTCTGTGGACTTTTCCATGTGAATATTAAAATCACCAAAAAATAGAATATTATCTGCTTTGACTACAAGGTCCGATAGGAATTCAGGGAACTCTGTGAGGAACGCTGTATAATGCCCAGGAGGCCTTTAAACAGTAGCTATAAAAAGTGATTGAGTAAGCTGCATAGATTTCAGGACTTAAAGCTCAAAATACGAAAATATCATATTTTTTTGCGTAAATTGAAATTTGCTATTGTAAATGTTAGCAACACCTCCGCCTTTGCGGGATGCACGGGGGATATGGTCACTAGTGTAACCAGGAGGTGAGGCTTAATTTAACACAGTAAATTCATCAGGCTTAAGCCATGTTTCAGTCAGACCAATCACATCACGATTATGATCAGTGATTAGTTAATTGACTATAACTGCCTTTGAAGTGAGGGATCTAACATTAAGTAGCCCTATTTTGAGATGTATCACGATCTCTTTCAATAATGGCAGGAATAGAGGTCTTAATCCTAGTGAGATTGCTAAGGCGAACACCACCATGTTTAGTTTTGCCCAAACTAGGTCGAGGCACAGACAGTCTCAATGGGGATAGCTGAGCTGACTACACTGACTGTGCTAGTGGCAGACTCTACTAAGCTGGCAGGCTGGCCTGCACCCTATTTCATTGTGGAGCTAGAGGAGTTAGAGCCCTGTCTATGTTGGTAGATAAGATGAGAGCACCCCTCCAGCTAGGAGGGAGTCCGTCACTCCTCAACAGGCCAGGCTTAGTCCTGTTTGTGGGTGAGTCCCAGAAAAAGGGACAATTATCTACAAATTCTATCTTTTGGGAGGGAAAGAAAACAGTTTTCAACCAGCGACTGAGTTGTGAGACTCTGCTGTTGAGCTCATCACTCCCCCCTAACTGGGAGGTGGCCAGAGACAATTACTAGATGCCGACACATTTTTCTAGCTGTTGTTACACGCTGAAGCTATGTTGAGCTTGGGGACCTCTGACTGTTTTATCCTAACATCGTTGGTGCCGACATGGAAAACAATATCTCTATACTCTACACTCGCCAGTTTTAGCTTTAGCCAGCACCATCTTCAGATTAGCCTTAACGTTGGTTGCCCCCTGGTAAACAGTGTATGATCACTAGATGATTCGTTTTAAGTCTAATACTGCGGGTAATGGAGTCTCCAATGACTAGGGTTTTCAATTTGTCAGAGCTAATGGTGGGAAGCTTCGGTGTCTCAGACCCCGTAACGGGAGGAGTAAATCAAATAAATAAATGTACATCAGCTAATATCTCAAAGTGCTGTACAGAAACCCAGCCTAAAACCCCAAACAGCAAGCAATGCAGGTGTAGAAGCACGGTGGCTAGGAAAAACTCCCTAGAAAGGCCAAAACCTAGGAAGAAACATAGCCTGGTTCCTCTCTATGTGGGGTGGCCAGTCCTCTTCTGGCTGTGCCGGGTGGAGATTATAACAGAACATGGCCAAGATGTTCAAATGTTCATAAATGACCAGCATGGTCAAATAGTAATAATCACAGGCAGAACAGTTGAAACTGGAGGTGGACTGGGGACAGCAAGGAGTCATCATGTCAGGTAGTCCTCCGAGAGAGAGGTAGAGAGCGAGCATACTCAACCCACTCAAGTGATGCACCCCTCCTAGGGACGGTATGAAAGAGCCCTAGTAAGCCAGTGATTCAGCCCCTGTAATAGGGTTGGAGGCAGAGAATCCGAGTGGAAAGAGGGGAACCGGCCAGGCAGAGACAGCAAGGGCGGTTCGTTGCTCCAGAGCCTTTCCATTCACCTTCACACTCCTGGGCCAGACTACACTCAATCATATGACCCACTGAAGAGATGAGTAGAGACGAGAAGGCTCGGCCTCAGACTCCGACTCGCTGCTTAATGGGGAAAACCGAGGTAAAGTTTCTGTCGGCTGAATGAGCGACATCGGTTGAGCATTCCTACAGCATTTCCCTCCAGAAGCCATGAGAAATTTGTCTGGCTGCGGGGACCGTGCAAGGGGATTTATACTAATGTTACTATCTGTACTTACTGGTGGCACAGATGCTGTTTCATCCTTTTCTACACTGAAATTACCCTTGCCTAATGATTGCGTATGAAGCTGGGCTTGCAGCACAGCTATCCTCGCTGTAAGGCGATTGTTCTCCTGTATATTATGAGTACAGCGACTGCAATTAGAAGGCATCATGTTAGTGTTACTACTTAGCTTCGGCTGTTGAAGGTCCTGACGAACCACGTCCAGATAAAGCGTCCGGAGTGAAAAAGTTGAATGAAAAAAAGTTGAGGGAAAATTATAAACGGTAATTAAAAAGTAAAAACCGTAAAGTTGTCAGGTAGCAAAGTAAGGTTGGCAACAAAACACACAGCAACACGTAAACAAGACAAAGATCGTGCTTTTTGGAGAAATGCCTTCTGCTCTGATGAAACACACATTTTATGTGGATATATTGAAGGAACATCTCAAGACATCATCAGGAAGTTAAAGCTTGGTTGCAAATGGGTCTTCCAAATGGACAATGACCCCAAGCATACTTCCAAAATTGTTGTCCGTAAGCCATTTCAAGCCAAGTCAAGTTTGGAGTGGCCATCACAAAGCCCTGACCTCGGTCCTATAGAAAATTTGTGGGCAGAACTGAAAAAGCTTGTGTGAGCAAGGAGGCCTACAAACCTGACTCAGTCACACCAAAATTCACCCAATTTATTGTGGGATGCTTGTGGAAGGCTACCCAAAACGCTTGACACAAGTTAAACAACAAATACTAATTGAGTGTATGTAAAGCTCTGACCCACTGGGAATGTGGTGAAAGAAATAATAGCTGACATATAATTATTTCTACTGTTATTCTGACGTTTCACATTCTTAACATAAAGTGGGGATCCTACCTGACCTAAGACGGGGAATTTTTACGAGGATGAAATGTCAGAAATTGTGAAACTGAGTTTAAATGTATTTGGCTAAGGTGTATGTCAACTTCTGACTTCAACTGTCGTTTTTCAATTTAAATTATCATACAAAATTCTTGCAACCACTAGAATGTTCCAGTGCATTCAGAAAGTATTCAGACCCCTGGACTTTCCACATTTTGTTACGTTAAAGCCTTATTCTAAAATGCATTTTAAAAAAACTCAATCTGCACACAATACCCACAATGACAAAGCAAAAACAGGTTTTTAGACATTTTTTTTTCTCCAAAATAAATAATGAAATGTCACATTTACATAAGTATTCATACACTTTACTCAGTACTTTGTTGGATCACCTTTGGCAGCAATTACAACATTCTTGGCGATGACACTACAAGCTTGGCACACATGTTTTGGAAGTTATTCCTTTTCTTTTCTGCAGATCCTCTCAAGCTCTCAGGTTGGAGGGGGATTGTCACTGCACACCTATTTTCAGATCTCCGGAGATGTTCGATCAGGTTCAAGTCTGGGCTCTGGCTGGGCCAATCAAGGACATTGTCCCGAAGCCACTCCTGCTTTGTCTTGACTGTGTGCTTAGTTGTTGTCCTGTTGGAAGGTGAACCTTTGCCCAAGTCTGAGGTCCTGAGCGCTCTGGAGCAGGTTTTCATCAAGGATCTCTTTTGTACTTTGCTCCGTTCATCTTTGCCTCGATCTTGACTTGTCTCCTAGTCCCTGCTGCTGAAAAACATCCCCACAGCATGATGCCCCACCACTATGCTTCACCGTAGGTATGATGCCAGCTTTCCTCCAGATCTGGTGCCAGGCATTTAGGCCAAAGAGTTCAATCTTGTTTCTCATGGTCTGAGAGTCCTTTAGGTGCCTTTTGTCAAACTCCGAGCAGGCAAGTCAGTTAAGAACATTCTTATTTACAATGACGGCCTATCCCCGCCAAACCCAGACGATGCTGGGCCAAATTTGTTTGCCACCCTATGGGACTCCCAATCACGGCCGGATGTGATACAGCCTGGAATCGAACTAGGGACTGTAGCGATGCCTCTTTCACTGAGATGCTGTGCCTTTGACCACTCCCCCACTTTGGAGCTGAATTTCCAGTCGTGGGCAAATTTGATGTGGCCTGTGATCGTGAAGGTACAGACCAGTGGAGCTTATGCATGGTCCGCCAGGCCCAATACCAGTCCACATACCAAGTGTTGTCATTGATTCCTTGTTGAGACGCCACACTGCTGCTTTTGTCACATGGGATGGCAGCAGCTTTCCACCAAAGTGTGTGTGTCCTTGGTGGCGTCCTGGTAATACAATTGAGTTATCCTCTGCATAGTTGATGATGATCACCACTCGCTGCAAGTCCTCATGCTTCAGTTGTAACCTGTGCTTGCTTGGGCCAGCTCTCTTTTTGATGGGAGGCATGATTAGACCATTCTCTTTGTATGACTGGTGGAGTTGATTCAGGCGTGATCTACTGATGCCGAAAGACAAGTTCTGGATACATATATTTGAGCGTTATTATACAATAGATGCAAAATGGCATTCTGAGAACATCACTGCACAGTTCGTACACAATGTTAGCTAGCTAGCCAGCCGTCTCATGTCCACTGGCTAGCTAACAGCAAGCTTTAACTAGCAATACAAACTGATTGTCATAGCTAGCTAAAGTTAACCAGATAGGTTCCATGTTAGCTAGTTAGGCTATAACTAGCAATGCGAAATGGCATTCTGAGTGAACATCACAAACGTTACACACGCTTCATACATGTAAGTTAAATGTTAGCTAGCAAGCCTGCCATCTAAGCGCCACTGACGTTAGCTAGCTAACAGCAAGCTTTAATTTGGTCTTTTGTTTAGACATGTAACGTTAGCTAGCTAAAAAATGAACTAAAATCCCAATCCATATAGTAATGTTACTAGCAATACAAACCGATTGTCATAGCTAGCTAAAGTTAAGCAAATAGATTCAATGTTAGCTAGCAAGCCAGCCATCAATCTCCAACTGGCTATCTAACAGCAAGCTTTAACTTGCAATGGAAACAACTTTCTGACAAAATTAAACTTATAATATCTGAAACTGTTAGATTCTTACCCGTATACATGGATGAAAGCTTCACGGTTGACTGCAGCCTTTTTAAAATTACATTTTCATAGTCCGCATGGTACAATCGTCCTACAGAAAGTAGTCCAACTTTCTCCCCACTGACCTTTGTCGATAGCTCCTGATAAATTCAGGGCAGTAATGTTATTGAGAGCAGTAGCAGCATATTTGCACTTCTCCATGGCTAACGTTATATATTTTGAAAAAACTACAGTAGAAAGGATTATCTAAGCATAACGACCAGCTCATTTTATAGACAAGATTCTACACCGCAGACCAATCCAAACTCATCTCTCGGCATGTTCAGCCCATCTCATTATCTCAGCCAATCATGGCTAGCGGGAAGGTTGTCTTTCTGTGGCTATACCAGCTAGGTTCGTAATTTTAACTATTTTATTCGTATTTACAGATGACATACAAGTTTGTTATTAAGGCATGTACATGTTAGAGAAGGCATTTCTGCCAAAAAGCGCATTTTGATAATTACATTTTCTTTTACAGTAACTGCTCTCCTGTGAAGTCGTGACTTGCGACATACGCCTAGTTTCCTGAATCGGGTCAGAACAATCTAAGATGGTGGGTGTCAAACCTCTTTCTTGGGCTTTTTGAGGTGGAATGGCCCCAATAGAGTGATAAGGGGCCTGCAACTATTTTTCTTCACACGAAATTAATGAATGCAACACATTCGGTCGAAAAATAGCTTAATTTACATCAAATGATTTCTCATGTTTATCATAGAAATAGTTGTCAGCTACATTTCCTAATGTTCTGCTTGAAGTTAATCTGGCATTTTAAGTTGCTGCCAGAGAAACGACACCAGAGAGAAGTACACATCAGTCAGAGCACTGTCTGCTGATCGTACCTGTTGGTGAATGCTATATTTTGATTGGTCAAGATGAGAGCAAAGATATATTTTGAGTGAAGTGCAACTGAAGCACAACATTTTTATTTTTACATTTGTGATTTGGAACGAACTGTGACTGAAGCTGAGAAGAAGCTAAGAAGCGTTTGTTTTTAATCATCATTTAGAAAGCAAGATTTATTTCCGCTGCAATTTGTTTGAGGAGGAAGTGGATAGCCAGGCCCCCCCATAACAGTTTTTTAAACATTTTTATTAAAAATATTTTTTAAATATAAATGTGGTTGGTTGAAGTGAGCAAATGTTGACGATCAGATTAATCAGTGATTTTGTTATATCATTTTGAGGGGAAATGGTGGAGTAGCTCAGTGGCAGGGCCACCAAGCAGGAGCTTGGGGACCTGCCAATCCTACATTATATCAGAAGGTCACAGCAGTCATCAGCAAAATGTGCTGCTGGGTCTATTAGGTCATATTCTCAGCCCACTCACTCACGTGTGTGTACAGTGTTTTTTTTTGTATGACACCCTGAAAGCATTGTTGTTGCCTACAGTACAATTGCAATAAGAACATGCTAAAGGCACTCCATCTCCAAGGTGAACATGTGCGTACAAGACAATTCATTTTTATTCCTTCTATGAGCAACTTGTGTGTGTTTGTTTGCGTGTGCACTCAGTTGATGGTTTTAGATGTTGCGAGGCAGACAAAGGCCCCTTTTTTATAATGGAAAAAGATTCAAGTTGGCCTGTGTGGTTTCTCAAAATGTTTGTCTGTTCTGTGACTCTCCATTTCCTCTGAGGCAGAGAGGGGATTCCACACTGAAACCATTAACCTGACTGTCCTGCCACTTATGC
This sequence comes from Oncorhynchus mykiss, assembly GCF_013265735.2. Lineage (NCBI taxonomy): Eukaryota > Metazoa > Chordata > Actinopteri > Salmoniformes > Salmonidae > Oncorhynchus > Oncorhynchus mykiss. Next base: position 54,236,210 of record NC_048567.1, read on the forward strand.
GCCCCTTTTAATTTCCCCTCTTCTCTCTCCATGGGTCAGAGCATAATTAGCAAAAGGACTGGGCAGAGTATTGTTAATCTTCAATTAAAAGCTAATGGCACAAATCTGAATGTGATAGAAGGATTAGGCAGAATCAAAATTGTGGGCAGTTTCCTTTTAATAATATTGGCATTTCCCTTCTCGAGAATCATCTCCACCTCTGATCCACCACCTACTGTGATTCTAGGAAGTAAGCATGTCATAACTGACCGACATGCACCCAGTTGACTGACAGCAGTTGCTGGTCAGCTCCTGTCCACATGCCAATGGCCCAATAGTATTCTAACACTCAGGGGTTGCATTAGCTTTCAGAGATCTACATTTTCAAAATGCAGACGGCCAGAAAATCTGTTGTAAACCATTTCACCTGTGTTTTACATTGAAAGTTTGTAGCCAGCTACATTTCCTAATGTTTTGCTTGAAGTTAATCTTGCATTTTAACTTGCTACCGGAGGAAAAATTACACTGGAGGAAAGTACTGGAAAAAAAGTAGCCTACACCAGTCAGAGCGCTGTCTGGTGATCTAATGACCAGCAAAGATGGGCTATTGTATCTGATTGGAGAAGTGCAACTGAAGCACAAAATTAGTCCTTTTACATTCATGATTTGGAGTGTACAGTAAGAAGCATTTTAGATATGTTTACAAAACGCAGCAAGATATTTGTCTGTGGTTTTATCTTTTCTGCATGAAAAATGCAGAATCCTGCATTAATGCGACCCCTGGCTGACTGAAGTCAATACCATTTTCCAAGACAATTCAATGTTTGGTTGTGAGTTAGGACTTACTGACACATGCCTTGACCGTGTTCTTAGAAACACAGCCTGAAGAACAGAGGGTCAGTTGTGTGTGTCAGTAATTCACTCTACCCACACCTCCCAGGATTCTCTCAATTTTAGAACCTGGCAGTCATGGAGCCCACAGAGGATGTTTTTGTCCAAATCTAAGCAATGCATCGGCCAGACTTAACTAGTAGCTACCTCCAGCAGCCTGAGCACCTCCTGGGGCCTTTTACAGCTCCTCTAATGAAGAGGCTGATTCACTTACAGCCTATCGATTTCCCTGGAACTCCCTGGCTTGTTCCCCCTGCCTGCTGCCACACCTCTCCTCTGGAGCTAGCGGACTGTGAGCTGCCCGGCTGTTAGCTGCCTATCAGGCCAGGCGTGAGGCATGCTGCCTTGGCTGTAGTTGGCTGCAGTGTTAACCGTCAACGCGTTGCAGGAGCAGTAGGGGGTCTACTCCATGGCGCACCTGGCCTCCCCACTGCGACAGCTGCCAGGCAGGAATGTGCAAGGTCGAGGTGGATGTGGGTGGAAATTCGCAGCGTGATCAGAACACAACCCCCTAACATTTAAACCTGCTAATGTAAGCGCCAAAGAAATCAGGGGAATGTGCTGCTTTAATCAAATGTATGTTTCTGTTTCTCTTTCTGGAAGTCCTGAGTCTAGTGCGATGGGAAAGAGACTAAGTGTCTCCTGTTTTGAACTGCTCCTCCTGAATGGATGACTGATCTGTTAATCATGCCGCACTTGGAAATGTAGTGGTTTTAATAAATTAATCATACTGTATTTTTAATTGACCAAGAACCTGTAATAGACTGTAGCCTTGGCCTATCTGTACCACAATATTTAAGCAGATTTAGTTGCAGTGCACGATTACAATGACTGTTGTATAGCAGTTAAATAGCTACTGCAGTATGCTGTTAAAATTATGAACTCGGCCCAGGACTAGCATCTTGCGGTCCCATTTGATAGTTAGTGAAGTCGGTGTAGAATAGTGAATGTTTTATGAGTGTACATGTTTACCAACTATTACTAGCGAATGCGTTCTTAGTCTTGTTTTGCTAGTGCGCTGGTTAAAAATAGACAAGCCGTGTGTGTTTCTCAAGCCTGGGGTGTGTGTGAAGTAGAGTCATGATCCCAGGCAGAGGTCACAACAGTCTGTCATGTCATGAGACCTCATGAGGACACTGACCTTCCTAATGCTTTAAGTTGAGGAAATAAGTCTGGTGTCACTCAGTCTCAGCTGAGATTCATAGACTTCCTGATGTTAACATCATTTCAACACACTTTTATGATCATGGGATATTGATGGCTCCAACTGTAACACATATCAATGTAAAGGGGCGTAGGCTTCACATATTCATCCTCAACCTTATTTTAATCAATTTACATGTTTATGTAGACCTTTTGAAATGCCCAGCATGCTCATGCTTTGACAGCTGCACAGTTCATACAGTAGCTTAACAGAAGCGCAGTGTGCTTTCAATTAACTCTGGACTGAGCTGATGGCAAAGCAAATTTTGCCCCTACCGGCAAACACACCAGTCTTAAAAACCTTCACAGCCGGAGCCCTGAAAGCGTCTGGAAATTAAACGGGTGGGGGTCAAAGTTGTTTTGGCCAGAGGAGAAAAGTGTACAATCCTGTGTGCATTAATTTGACAGCTCAACCCCAGGAAGCAGGCCTGTAAAGGTCATGAGGGTTGAGGCTGGCCGGGCAGTGCGACAACACCATGGCCGCCGCTGGGCTCAGCTAACTGACCTTTGAGCAACGTTTGTGTGCTCAGAATACGTTAAAGCTGATGTTCTTGGAAAGGAATGGAGTTCTCTTGTGTAAAACCCTAAGTTGTAAACTGCACCTTCCCCTCCCCTGTTCTCTCCCCTCTACACTATACCCTAGCCTCCAGCTCCTGTGGGCTGCTGGCCACTCAGCTGTAAGCTAGCCACTGACTCTCACACAGGTTCCAGTGAACACCAGAAACATGTATTACTACAGAAACGTAGGAAATCAAGGTTTTCCAATACAAGCAGTAGACCTCCATCAGGCAACAAACCTCAGACACCACTCCTTAGAGAGCGACCTGAAATACAGTTGAGATAGAAAATAAATTGTAAGTGTTTATTTAGCTGGGCTATTTGTGTGTATGAATGGCCTTTAGAGAGTGAATGGTTTCTCCGAGGTAGGGGTGTGAATGTTAAGTGTTTCAATGAAATTGGTATCTTCAACGTTTTGAAGAAAATCCATGTTAACAGCACTGTGGAAAAACATTAATTTTTTTTTATCACAAAACTACCACTAACAGGTCCCCATCATAAGTGGAACGATACAAATTGTACAAATACCTAACGAAACAATGCTTTAACTTTCGCAGGAGATATGCATCTTTCAAATGATTTGCAGATCTGAAGCGCTCCACACATTGTCATTAACTGTTGGAAAAATGGCAGGGTGAGACATACGACAGCAGTGAAAGTCCTGTATGGCAATACTTTAAATGAGAATGTGATGAAATGAAAACTTTGCTTGGTGAAATTGAGCTACAGTGGCAGTACAGGTGATGCTTAACCATCTGAAAGGGAGGCACCGTGAGACCCAAACTGTTGCTGGCAGCGGGCGCAGGCCCGCAACAGACGCTAGACAGGCTTTTCACGTGAAGGTGCGTTAAGGGACGAAGTGATGAATTCCCACCTGATTATAGAAATGATTGCGGTTGATATGCAGCCATTGTCAATGGTAGAGGATGTCGGCTTCAATGCGCGGTGATGGCATATCTAGAACAGTGACTGCCTGGATGGAGAAGTTGTACTCTGCAAATACAACGCATGAGCTCTCAAAAACCCGATACGTGGTTTTAAGATGTTGGACGTCTATGAACAAGCTGTTATATACGGGTCGCATTAGAGTTCTGAAATATTTAAGTGGACCATGAGAATCTGCTTTTTAAAACCATTTCACTTGCGTTTTATATTTAAAGTCAAGTGTTTTCTTTGCTTCAGTAGAGTAATCAGGGGTGTGCAACTATAGTTGTCCTTCACAGAAAATAGCCAACTTTTTTAGTGCAACATACTCTGCAGAAAATAACTTCATGTCATTTGGTAAAAATGAAGTGCAACGGTATTTGGCTAGCAGCGACAAGTAAATGATCTTGAAATGAAGAAGCAAGATCTTTATTTCTGTTTAGGGTAAGTAGCTTGCTACATTCTATGATGTTTTGCTTGAAGTTAACTAATGGAGAAAAGTATGCTACACTGAGAAGAGAAGTACCGGAGAAATACTACAGATCAGTCGGAGCGCTGTCTGCTGATAGAATGCCCTTCTGTGAATTCTCATCCTGAGTGGAGGAGTGCAACTGAAGCCAAAAATGAGTCTGATGTCAAGCAGAAATGACAATAAAAAGCATTTTCTTATGAGTTTTATATTTTTCTCTCCCCCAAATGAAAAACACAGAATTCTGCGTTAACGCGACCCCTGCATAGTGGTTCCTCCTTTTAGAAGTTGCGAGCTTACGCCGCGGGACTTATAGGTAATTTGTGGTTTAGTACGCTACCCTGTGTCACCACCTCATTGCTCCAGACCAGCATAAGGGGGAGTTAGAGCACTGATTGTGCTCTTCGGTCCTGTGTCTCTAACTGATAATGAATGGGTGACATAAACCTAAATAGAAACTGATCATTATTTACAAATTAGTAACAATGTCTCACCCCATGTTCAAGAATGGTATTTTTCTCACTCATTTTACGTTATTTGAAAACTAAATAATCCCAAATATAATTTTTTGAACAAAGCAATTTATTATTGGATATTCTCACAGATATATTATTAACCCTGTTATTAGCAGGACTATTTATATTGGTCATGGCTCCCAAGTGGCGCACAATGGGATTGCCTTGCAGTTCTCCAGCTGTATCCACTGAAAGCGCTTGAGGTTCAAGGCACGAGGACAGGGGGCACGGGATGGGCCGCAGAGCCGGCACAGAAGACCGACTTGGCCCGAGGAAGGGAGTGGAACCCCACCCCGACACACTGGCAACACTTTAATGGGCCTTGCACTAATAATGGCGCTGACTAGGGAAACGTTCCCTCTGTTCTGTTCTTAGTCAAACTAAAAAATGTAACTAATAATGGGATCTTTATGCTTTCATTAATAAAATAATGATAAAAATAGTATTTCAAAATGCCAACGTTTATTTAGCTATGGATCCATAACGAATTACAATGGGAATAAATATCACTGAATTACAGAAATATCCTCAATGTAATTATTGGCGGAGAGTCACGTCATATTTTTCAATATACTGTAGGCCTACCATAGGCGACATGAGTCTCTCTAGTGTTGAGTAATGTGCTGTTAATAGTGGTGTAGGTCTTATTTAAAGAGCATATTGAAGTGAGCAGCAATAGGATTTGAAGCAAATGCCTACAACTATTTTAGCATCGTTTCGTGCTGCTCTGAGACCAGCATGTGGACTGGCCTTGATAAATCAATGAGGTTTTTATTTTCACTTAATTTCCATTTGTGTATTAGACTAGAATTAGAAATTTAGGGTGTAGAAATGTTAAGCTCATATACCCTGAAGACAGCTAGTCTGTCAACGTTGGTTATTAAATTATTGCCTCTGTGCTCCTAGAGCGGGCGGCTTGGCTCTCCTTTAATTTTTCAAGTGTTCCACTCCTCTAGCCAAAATTGGTGTGCGTTTCTTTCGCCTCTAGATGCTCTTAGTGTGATCTTTATTTAACTAGGCAAGTCAGTTAAGAACAAATTCTTATTTACAAGGACAGCCTACCCCTTCCTCCCCGTCAGGGAATTGAACCCCGGTCTTCTGCATGCCCGCATTCTCTAGTACAGCCACTATTGAAGGCTATCAAATGCTTTTCAAAGATGCCCTCTGGTGGTCAAACTAGCACTAACTAGCATTAATGGTACCAGTGGTTCACACTTAAATAACGTGCCATAGAATTCTGCGGCACCATGCGAGCTGCCCGCAGTACGCAGCAGAGAATCTAAAAACAGCATTAATTACCATAGTTGCTGAGTGGGTGGGGGACAGCAGTAAGGTGAGTGCCGTTTGGTAGCCAGCTGCGGTAGATGGAATTGCATTGCCACCTAGGGGTTATACGCAGGAAAATATCTGCACTGTGAATTCACATATAATTGTATTTTTTTTATTTAAATGCAACAAAACAGCCCTACTTGTCACAGCCCTACTTCGAGGAGTTGATGATTTGCATAATGGCCTTGCTTGGGAGGGATGGGCTGAATTTATTCTAAAAGAGTAACATAAACAAACCAAAAATTTACCCACAATGGGAGGAGTGAAGATTGGAGACTGGGAGAGCACGACACAATTCAGTGCTATTTGTGTGATTGTAAAAATGTATCTTTTTATGAAGGTCTGAGATGATAGCTGTCCGGGACACAAAGTACCTGCTCACTAAGTCAGAAATTGATTCATTGTAGCTTATGTGCTGTCACAATGCCTTCACTGATCTTATTCTGATTGCATAATAAAACATTTTTGAAGTGTTTTTTTTTCATTTGCTGGTGTCCTGTTACAAATGCCAGCTGGGATATTTGTTTCCATTGCAAGGTGTTTGGTAAAATGATGACACCAGCTCAATATGTTTAAGGTCAATAGTGCAACAGTGTTGAATGTCCTCCAAAAACAATGACCAGAAAACAAACTGCTTACCTTCATCATAAATACGGCTACTCTGGGACTAGGATTTGTAGTGTTGTCCTTTTTGCTGAAATGAAATGAAGCGTAACAGTGCTCTCCAGTTTGGTGTTGGTGTTGTGTTGAATGTGGTTGTTTTACATCAGCCTATAGAATAGGCCTAACCTATGGGTTGGATATGGGAACAGACCTTAAGTGATATTCATCAGTCAAGGATCATTTATTTACTATGCGGCCAGTGGAAGTGTGTGTCACCAGGAGTCCAGGGAAGCTTGTGGTAGAGTGAGGGTATGGATATTGTCCTCATAGCTACAAACAGTGGCATTTCCCTACTAACATTGTATGGTTTTACCCCAGGCATCCAACATAATAGGTGGTGTCTGGCTATCCAGAAAGTCAAGTGTCAAATGCTACCTACAACCCCTGAACAACCTCTCTATGAAACAAGCATTCTTCCCACTCTGTTGTCTGTGAGCCCATTCTCTTTGCTGTCCTAGATACTAGTACAGCAAACCTGTAGTATTGCTTTTACTTGTACTCAACCAAGGCAGGGTAGTCCCATGCTGTTAGTTTTCTCAAACAAGCCTCTATTCTTAATTGTCATCCTTGAGTTGTCACATAGCTGGCGATCTTGGCAGGAATTCTCCAAGTCTAACACCACTCTCCAACTGTCTTTCGATATCACCCCACATGAAGATGAAACGCAAGTCTCTACATCTGTAATTGACCACATGTTTCTCTGTGGCCCAATTTTGGCGAACAGTGTACAGTACACTACTACAAGTTACTGTAGCAGGGAGGAAAGGATATCTTCAGATTCCTCTTCGCTTTTCTACTATCCTCTGGTCTGCATTGTGACTGACCTAAGCCTTGGGATGCATCCCAAATGGTAACCAATTTCCTATATAGTGCACTACTTTTGACCAAAGCCCATAGGCCTCTGTTCAAAAGTAGTCCACTATAAAGGGAAAGGGTTGCCATTTGGGACACAACCTGAGTATTTGTTGTGAAGACACATACTGTACCTTTTCCAATGGGTGTAACTGTGGAGAGGGGTTTGTCCGGTGGAGGATTGGGAAGATGGGGGACAGAGACAGGGGCTGCTGGGACGTCTGTTTGTTATAAGCCGAGAGCATCGGAGGAGCCCACTGAGGTCATTAGGCTTGACACACACGTCAGCCCAGGCCCAGTGTTTGGAAGCTCTGCTGACTGGAGGAAGCCATAATGGAAGCATTCTTGCGGAGTTATCCCGGCTGAGCGGCCAGCCGACCTGCTGGATCGCTAACTCACTGGGCTTTGTTCTCCTCTCATTGGGATGTGGAGACTAATTACACTATTATTATTATTATATACACACACTGCTTTTGATTTAGAACTGAAATCGTTTGTGAGAAGTGTGTGATGTATTTAGTATACGGTTTTTATTGTCATTTTGAGTAGTTTTACTCTCTTATTACAGCTGGTAACCTTTGCGTCCGTTGAATGATACAAAAAACAACAAACAGCTTTTTGGCTCATGGTTGTCTTAGTCTCCACAGCCTAGCTGAGAGGCTGAAGGGAACAGCTCGCAGCTGTGTCACTGAGCTGCAGTGAAGGCGCTTCCTCATGACTTCACCTCATCGCTGCCCGGCGTACCCGCTCCATCCACTCGATGTAGAGCCCCACATGTATGACACCAGGGTTGTGAGGGCAAACACAGGCGCTGCATGCCTGGGAGTCTGCCGGTTACAGAGATGACATGTTTTCACATTGCTGACACTGCTCGTTTGATGTCAACTACAGTGAACATGATTCAACTTGACTCTGGGAGATATTGAAGATGTGATGTTTGGAAGGGATTCTTTAAAAAAAATATTATTGTACATGTGCATCTTATCAGATTCCTCTTTCTATGCGTGACTAGTGAGCTGTAAGTAATCGCCCCCCCAGGGCCTTTCTTAAACACTAAGATAATATTTTCCAAGTACTGTATCTGCTGTCCTAAGAGCACTTTTGCCATCACTGCATTAGCATACGCCTGAAGACATTCATTTTGCATTTGTCATTTTAGCAGGCTCTCTTATCCATAGCGACTTAGTTATTCATCAATTACCCATCAGACAATACCCAGAACCTCTATGACAGGTTAAAGACATATCTGGGAGTTGTAGAAAGAGATGGACAATGTGGTATTAATCTGGGAGAGCTGCTACCCCCTTATAGGAGATTTTACATTCCCAGAAATACTAAGAACATTAGGGCAGCAGGCAACGTATGTTCGTGGAACAAGTGCTCTCGTGACTCTCCACAGCACACTTGATGTGGTCCCTGGGGTCCCCTGCTATGTCTGTTCAACTCAGCACTTCTGCACACACAGGCAATCTCCTCCCATTCAAATTCATCATCGGTGATGCCTCCTGATATTTTGTGACAACCACTCAAAGGCAAGGAAAAGCCTTCCATATGGATCCATCAGGTTTAAATGAAGGTGCCTTGACCTCCGTTGCTGCAGTGTAGCCGATCCCTAGAGGTGCAATTCTGTCAGAGTTCACACAGAGTTATACTCAGTATGTAGGCTGCTGTACTCCCTATTCATTTTAATTCTTGTCAGATGGAGCACTTGTTGCCCCCTCTGCGTGTGAAGGCTTGTTAGCGTAGTGCTGATGTCAGTAGTACTGTATGATAGACTTTGCGGCCCTCAAACTCATTCCCAAAAGAATGCATTTCAGAACTGTCATTCTGTATGAGTGTTGCCAGACCGACTTGACAAGAAAAGTGTACCTGTCAACTCTACAGTGATCTGTGCGTTGGCCAGGTTGTCAATGTCCGCTTCCTTAGTCTCTCTGTCTCTGTTGCAGACCCTGGTTGGACCGTAATGACCGCACGCTTCCGGTTGCCTGCTGGCAGATCTTACAATGTCCGGGCGTCGGAGCTGGCACGCGACAGCCAGCACACGGAGGTGGTCTGCAACATACTTCTCTTGGACAACACCGTCCAGTCCTTCAAAGTTAACGTAAGTATCACAACAAACTCTAGTATATTCATGTTTGTGTACAGTATGTTCCTGATCCACTGTAATGTGTTAACCATGTTGAAAGCACTAAATGGCCATGTCCCCGAGTAGTGCAGTATTGCAGCCCTACTCTACACACAAACTCTGGCTCTCCAACTATCGAACACTGTCCTCTTGCGGTGGTAGATCTTTCAGGGCTATTTTGGCGCCAAGATTGTGCAACTCTTCCCTATAAAATTTCAAGGACTGTTAGACCACAACATGTTGTTAATCTAAGATGAAAATGACTCCCAGCTGTTCCTGACACCCTCTGCAGGGTGGAGAAGGATGGGGGTTTAGGCCAGGGCTGCAGCCCTAGCTCCTCTCACCATGAAATGCCTGACATTCCTACTCAGAGGAGCCTCCCCAAGTGCTGCCCATTTCAAGTACATACTTGCTCACAGGCAGCATCTTTCTAGCTATACATACACACTACACACACTGGGTGCCAATCAGGGACAGTAAATCATAGTGTTCACTGTCTTGATTGCAGCACCATTGTTTTCCCTCCCGATAGAGAGCAGTTGCTGCTGCTGCTGCTAGGTTATTTGAGCGAGGCAGCCAGCCACAGAGAAAATGTTCACCACAGGACATTTCTCTCGATGTTGTCATTGTTCAGAAAGATGGCCACAGAATCATATTTTATGTCAGGGGGAATATAAAAGCGGTTGCACAAAGTCACAAACTGTCCCCACATGTTATATAATAGTTATTATGGAACTTCTGAGTGATGTTTTTTTTATTTTTATAATCTCCATCTGTTGCCCCGGTAGCCCAGCTTTAACTTGAGCTCATGACTGGTCTTGGCCGAGCAGCTTAATGAATCAAACTCAACTTTCCTGATTTCCTCCCTCAGTTTCATAGCGATTTGTTCTATGCGGTTCCTGGAAACACAGCCGTCCCTGGCGTAACAAGAGTTGAATTGATCAGATTTAACCAAGCCTTGTCGTGACTTACATACTGAACAGATCTTTTGAATGTGAGTGGAAATTCATAATCCAAGATGGAGAGTTGAGAGCGAGACAAGGGAGGAGGAGAGAGGGGGATGAAGGGGATAGTAAGGAAGGGCCTGAGTGATTGCTGGTGTCAGACAGGTCAATGTAAATATTCTCATTCCTGGTTGTCTGGGTGGGTGTAAAGTGGGGAAAGGTAGGGTATGTGCTTAACTATACGCTCATGCATGCATACATTGTGAGGTGCTTTCTGGACAAGCTTAAAAGGGTGTGCGAGCATGGTGTTGTGTATCGGGTGTGACGCTTGACTGTGTGTGTAGCCCCATGCCATATCCTCAGCCCTGGCCTCCCACTTTAGAACTCCCCTCCCAGGGGACCACTCAGACTCCTCTCCCTGCCTGCCCCCTTCTCTCCCTGCCTGCCTGTGTCCAGGGTTAAAGTTCTGTCACTGCGACGGATTTCCGTCCTATGGATTCTAGAGGTCGTTTAAAAATGCTGCTTTGGAGATGAGACTGATACAGAATTGTCTGTTCTACGAAATAAATTCCCAAATAATTGTTTTTGCAAATAGACTTACGCTGTGTGCACTGAACTGACAGTGATGTTGAGATGAATCGGAATGGCCGATTTTAATTAGGGCCGATTTCAAGTTTTCATAACAATCGGAAATCGGTATTTTTGGGCGGCGATTTAAAAAAATATATATTTATTTTAATGTAATAAAAAAAAATAAAAATAAACATTTTTTATACCTTTTTATTTAACTAGGCAAGTCAGTTAACACATTCTTATTTTCAATGACGGCCTAGGAACGGTGGGTTAACTGCCTCGTTCAGGGGCAGAACGACAGATTTTCACATTGTCAGCTCGGGGGATCCAATCTTGCAACCTTACAGTTAACTAGTCCAACGCAATAACGACCTGCCTCTCTCTCGTTGCACTCCACAAGGAGATTGCCTGTTACGCAAATGCAGTAAGGTAAGTTGCTAGCTAGCATTAAACTTATCTTATCAAAAACAATCAATCATAATCACTAGTTAACTACACATGGTTGATGATATTACTAGATATTATCTAGCGTATCCTGCGTTGCATATAATCTGAGCATACAAGTACCTGACTGAGCGGTGGTAGGCAGAAGCAGGTGCTGTCATTCAAACAGCACTTTTGTGAGTTTTGCCAGCAGCTCTTTGTTGTGCGTCAAGCATTGCGCTGTTTATGACTTCAAGCCTATCAACTCCCGAGATGAGGCTGGTGTGACCGAAGTGAAATGGCTAACTAGTTAGCGCGCTAATAGCGTTTCAAACATCACTCGCTCTGAGCCTTCTAGTAGTTGTTCCCCTTGCTCTGCATTGGTAACGCTGCTTCGATGGTGGCTGTTGTCGTTGTGTTGCTGGTTCAAGCCCAGGGAGGAGCGAGGAGAGGGACGGAAGCTATACTGTTACACTGGCAATACTAAAGTGCCTATAAGAACATCCAATAGTGAAAGGTTAATGAAATACAAATTGTATAGAGGGAAATAGTCCTATAATTCCTATAACTACAACCTAAAACTTCTTACCTGGGAATATTGAAGACTCATGTTAAAAGGAACCACCAGCGTTCATATGTTCTCATGTTCTGAGCAAGGAACTTAAACGTTAGCTTTTTACATGGCACATGTTGCATTTTTACTTCTCCAACACTTTGTTTTTGCATTATTTAAACCAAATTGAACATGTTTCATTATTTATTTGGGGCGAAATTGATTTTATTGATGTATTATACTACGTTAAAATAAGTGTTCATTCAGTATTGTTGTAATTGTCATTATTACAAAGAAAGAAGAAAAATAAAAAACGGCAGATTAATCGGTATCGGATTTTTATGGTCCTCCAATAATCGGTATCGGCGTTGAAAAAAATCGTAATCGGTCGACCTCTAATTTAAATAGTCTAATGTGCACAACTCAAACAGTTGTGTGTCGCTGCTGGAAAAGACATCCTGGGTGATCAAGTATAGGCTTTGAATGAAACTTTCCAGTGCTACTGTTTTTGCCATGTAATGTTATTAAAACAAAATCAGACGACCCCATAGTAGAATAGTTGACCTATTTTCCTAGTCGGCTTGTGTTCAATGCGAGAGAAATATTAATCTTGATGCGCATTCGAGTTGCGAGAGCCATAGGGAGGGAAACATATTCTAACAAGCAGTCAGTGCACAACAATTCTTATTGCAATAGTGGGAAAAACACTTTTGAAAGCAGTTTTGGCCTTTGTTAAAAAAAATAGGTTAAAATCATAAACAAGTATGTGGATTAGAAATGTTGTAAAGAATAAAATGGACAGAACCCCCAATCTATCATTAATATTAAAGCTTTCCATTGCTTCCCCATTCATTTCTCTACGCCTACAATTGCCCGCGTGGCTTAGTAACTGCAGTTTTTTAAACAACTGACGTTTGAAGCATGGTTTAGGCGCAGTTGGGCAACGGAGTTCTTAGAGGCAATGGTGTCTTAAAAGGGCAATGACATGCTTTGTAATATTAAACAAAAAAAATCAAATTTGAGTGAATAATTTTAAATAATTAATAATAACAATCAAGATGTGTTCAATAGGATAAATGCAGATGGACTAAGCCATTAAGGTTGACTCAGATTTGCCAGAAATGCTCCTTACAGGACACATCACTGTGCTCTATGCTCCTCTGCAAACTGCTCATCTCTGTATACCTGTTGCAAGACCCATTGGTTGATGCTTTATTATAAAACCCTCTTAGGCCTCACTCCCCCCGCGATATAGTTGAAGTCGGAAGTTTGCATACACTTAGGTTGGAGTCAGTAAAACAGTTTTTTTTCAACCACTCCACAAAATTTCTTGTTAACAAACTATAGTTTTGTCAAGTCGGTTAGGATATCTTCTTTGCATGACACAATTTTCCCAACACTTGTTTACAGACAGATTATTTCACTTATAATTCATTGTGTCACAATTCCAGTGGGTCAGAAGTTTACTTACACTAAGTTGACCGTGCCTTTAAATGATGTCATGGCTTTAGAAGCTTCTGATAGGCTAATTGACATAATTTGAGTCAATTGGAGGTGTAGATGTTGATGTTTTTCAAGGCCTACCTTCAAACTCAGTCCCTCTTTGCTTGACATGGGAAAATCAAAATAAATCAGCCAAGACTTCAGAAAAATAATTGTAGACCTCCGGTTCATCCTTGGGAGCAAAAATAATTGTAGACCTCTGGTTCATCCTTGGGAGCAATTTCCAAACACCTGAAGGTACCACGTTCATCTGTACAAACAATTGTACGCAACTATAAACACCATGGGACCTCTCGGCCATCATACCGCTCAGGAAGAGGACGTCTCCTAGAGATGAACGTACTTTGGTGCGAAAAGTGCAAATCAATCCCAGAACAACAGCAAAGGACCATGTGAAGATGCTTGAGGAAACGGGTACAAAAGTATCTACCGTGAGCAACATAATTCATTAATAATAATAATAATTCATTTTTTGTTATTTTGGTTTGGTACTCTAGCACTTTGAGTTTGAAAGGATAGAATGAGGGTGAAGTGCAGACTGTCAGCTTTAATTTGAGGGTATTTTCATACATACCGGATGAACAGTTTAGAAATTATAGAAGATTTTGTACGTAGTCTTCCCCCCCCCCCCCCCCCCCCCCATTTTCAGGCATAAAAACTTTGGACAGTTTAACATAATGTAGAATAAAGTAATCATTGTTAATATTTGGTCGCATATCCTTCGCATGCAATGACTGCTTGAAGTCTGCGATGCATCGACATCACCAGATGCTGGGTATCTTCCCTGGTGATGCTTTCTCAGGCCTGAACTGCAGCCATCTTCAGTTCCTGCTTGTTTCGGGGACTTACTGCCTTCAGTCTCTTCTTCAGCATGTAAAATGCATGTTCAATTGGATTCAGATCCGGTGATTCACTTGGCCAATCAAGGATTTCCATTTTTTGGCCATCAAAAACCCTTTCGTTGCTCTAGCAGTATGTTTAGGGTCATTGTTTTGCTGCATGATGAAGTGCCGTCCAATGAGTTTGGAGGCATTTGGTTTTATCTGAGCAGATAAAATATTTCTGAAGACTTCAGAATTAATTGTTCTACTTCTGTCTGCAGTCACATCATCGACGAAGACAAGCCATAGCACCCCCTCCACCATGTTTCACAGATGAGGTGGTATGCTTTGGATCATGGGCATGTCTTTTTTTTCTCTCTCCACACTTTCCTCTTGCTATCACACTGGTACATGTTAATCTTTGTCTCATCTGTCCACTATACTTTTTTCCAGAACTCTTGGGGCTGTTTTTAGGTGCTTTTTAGCAAACTGTAATCTTGCCTTTCTGTTCAGGCTTATCAGTGGTTTGCATCTTGTAGTGTACCCTCTGTAGTCCTGCTGGTGTAGTCTTCTACGTATGGTTGACTTTGACACATCTACACCTGCATCCAGGAGAGTGTTTTTGATCAGGGTTTTTGCAATGTTCCTGATTGATTGATGTTCATTTCTGAGCCTTATGACGGCCAGCTTCATTTGCATCGACACTGCTGTCTTATGTTGTCACACCCCAACAACAACCTCCAAAGGCAACAGCAAAGTCTAGAATCAATACTATTCATCAACAGCTCTCCTGCATTCACTAACGTCACAAATGAATACACCTGCCTAACGACATATCTGTGAAGCCAATTCAACAAATACTTGCAGTACTTTAAAATGGGGGGACCATGTACAAAAGGTGCTGTCATTTCTAAACGGATCATCCGATATGTATGAAAATACCCTCAAATTAAAGCTGACAGTCTGCACTTCATCCTCATTGTCGTTGTATCCTTTCAAACTCAGTGCTAGAGTACAGAACCAAAGTAACAAAAAAAATACTCACTGTCCAGTGAATTATGGTGCTCACTGTATATCCACAGTAAAATGAGTCCTATATCAACATAACCTGAAAGGCCGCTCAGCAAGGAAGAAGCCACTGCTCCAAAATCGCCATTAAAATTCGCCAGACTACCGTTTGCAACTGCACATGGGGACAAAGATTCTACTTTTTAGAGAAATGTCCTCTGGCCTGATGAAACAAAAATAGAACTGTTTGGCCATAATGACCATCGTTATGTTTGGAGGAAAAAGGGGGAGGCTTGCAAGCCGGGGAACACCATCCCAACCGTGAGTACGGGGGTGGCAGTATCATGTTGTGGGGGTGCTTTGTTGCAGGAGACTTGTGCTCTTCACAAAATAGATGGCATCACGAGGGATGAAAATGATGTGGATATATTGAAGCAACATCTCAAGACATCAGTCAGGAAGTTAAAGCTTGGTCGCAAATGGGTCTTTCAAATGGACAATGACCCCAAGCATACTTCCAAAGTTGTGGCAAAAAGGACAACAAAGTCAAGGTATTGGAGTGGCCATCACAAAGCCCTGACCTCATCTATAGAACATTTGTGGACAGAACTGAAAAAGCATGTGCGAGCAAGGAGACCTACAAACCTGACTCGGTTACACCAGCTCTGTCAGGAGGAATGGGCCAAAAGCTTGTGAAAGACTAGACTACCTGAAACGTTTGACCCAAGTTAAACAATTTAAAGGCAATGCTACCAAATACTAATTTAGTGCATGTAAACTTCTGACCCACTGAGAATGTGATGAAAGAAATAATAGCTGAAATAAATAATTCTCTCTCTTATTCTGACATTTCACATTCTTAAAATAAAGTTGTGATCCTATCTGACCTAAGACAGGGAATTTTAACTAGGATTAAATGTCAGGAATTGTGAAAAATGGAGTTTAAATGTGTATGTTAACTTCTGACTTCAACTGTATCTACTGCAGCACTCATCCTCCACATACAACACCCATTCTGCCAGTCACATTCTGTTAATTGTCCCCAAAGCGCACACATCCCTGGGTCTCAGCTTTTCAGTTCGCTGCAGCTAGCAACTGGAACGTGCTGCAACAAACACTCAAACCTGACAGTTTTATCTCAATCTCTTCATTCAAAGACTCATGGACACTGTTACTGACAGTTGTGGCTGCTTTGTGTGATGTATTGTTGTCCCCACCTTCTTGCCCTTTGTGCTGTTGTCTGTGCCCAATAACATTTGTACCATGTTCTGTGCTGATACCATGTTGTTGCTTCTAGGCTGTGTTGTCTTAGGTCTCTCTTTATGTAGTGTTGTAGTGTCTCTTGTCGGGATGTGTGTTTTGTCTTATATATTTATTTTCCCAGGGTCCTGGACTCCCAAAGCGAAGGGACTGGAATTGGTCAAACTCGTATTTTAATTGGATAGTTTATTTTTTTGTCTGCATCACGTATGAAGGAAGTTAGAGGTTGTTTTGCGTGTCTACAGGACTTTGTCATTGTGCTAATGCTAGTTAGCAACTTCCTTCCACGAGCAATGTTCCCTTTATTTTTTTTCAGGACTGAGAAAATGTCAGGTCTGCTGAGCGTGAACTTGAACGTTGTGAAAATTATGTGCAACTCCCGTTGCGGGTTTACTGTAAACACTGACATGCTGACCACAACGTCTGCATTGCGTGCACGAGCAATGCAAAATAAACTCCAGTCCAGTTGGTGGTGATAATGCACCTTAAAGGTGGTTGCCAACCGCCATATAAAGTCCACAGAAAAAGACGGAAGGAGGAGAGATTAGTAGGAACTAACTATGTTTCCCCTTTTTAAGTGTATTGTCACAGTATTGGTTGATGATATCCAAGATGGAATAGCAGTCAGATGTCCTTGTCCTCGTCGTGTCCCATATATATATATATATATATATATATATATATATATATATATATATATATATATATATATATATATATATATATATATATATATATATATATATATGTATATGTATATGTATATATATATGTATATGTATATGTATATGTATATGTATATATATATATATATATGTGTATATATATGTATGTATATATATGTATGTATATATATATATATATATATATGTATATATATACGTATATATATGTATATATATATACATATATATATATATGTGTATATATGTGTATATATATATATGTGTATATATATGTATATATGTATGTATATATATATATATGTGTATATATATGTATATATACACATATATATATATATATACATATATATACACATATATATATATATATATATATATATATATATATATATATATGTATATATATGTATATATATGTATATATATATATACACACATACATATATACATATACACACACATACATATATATATATATATATACACACACATACATATATACATATACACACACACATATACATACATACAGTGCCTTGCGAAAGTATTCGGCTCCCTTGAACTTTGCGACCTTTTGCCACATTTCAGGCTTCAAACATAAAGATCTAAAACTGTATTTTTTTGTGAAGAATCAACAACAAGTGGGACACAATCATGAAGTGGAACAACATTTATTGGATATTTCAAACTTTTTTAACAAATCAAAAACTGAAAAATTGGGCGTGCAAAATTATTCAGCCCCCTTAAGTTAATACTTTGTAGCGCCACCTTTTGCTGCGATTACAGCTGTAAGTCGCTTGGGGTATGTCTCTATCAGTTTTGCACATCGAGAGACTGACATTTTTTCCCATTCCTCCTTGCAAAACAGCTCGAGCTCAGTGAGGTTGGATGGAGAGCATTTGTGAACAGCAGTTTTCAGTTCTTTCCACAGATTCTCAATTGGATTCAGGTCTGGACTTTGACTTGGCCATTCTAACACCTGGATATGTTTATTTTTGAACCATTCCATTGTAGATTTTGCTTTATGTTTTGGATCATTGTCTTGTTGGAAGACAAATCTCCGTCCCAGTCTCAGGTCTTTTGCAGACTCCATCAGGTTTTCTTCCAGAATGGTCCTGTATTTGGCTCCATCCATCTTCCCATTCATTTTTAACCATCTTCCCTGTCTCTGCTGAAGAAAAGCAGGCCCAAACCATGATGCTGCCACCACCATGTTTGACAGTGGGGATGGTGTGTTCAGCTGTGTTACTTTTACGCCAAACATAACGTTTTGCATTGTTGCCAAAAAGTTCAATTTTGGTTTCATCTGACCAGAGCACCTTCTTCCACATGTTTGGTGTGTCTCCCAGGTGGCTTGTGGCAAACTTTAAACTACACTTTTTATGGATATCTTTAAGAAATGGCTTTCTTCTTGCCACTCTTCCATAAAGGCCAGATTTGTGCAATATACGACTGATTGTTGTCCTATGGACAGAGTCTCCCACCTCAGCTGTAGATCTCTGCAGTTCATCCAGAGTGATCATGGGCCTCTTGGCTGCATCTCTGATCAGTCTTCTCCTTGTATGAGCTGAAAGTTTAGAGGGACGGCCAGGTCTTGGTAGATTTGCAGTGGTCTGATACTCCTTTCATTTCAATATTATCGCTTGCACAGTGCTCCTTGGGATGTTTAAAGCTTGGGAAATCTTTTTGTATCCAAATCCGGCTTTAAACTTCTTCACAACAGTATCTCGGACCTGCCTGGTGTGTTCCTTGTTCTTCATGATGCTCTCTGCGCTTTTAACGGACCTCTGAGACTATCACAGTGCAGGTGCATTTATACGGAGACTTGATTACACACAGGTGGATTGTATTTATCATCATTAGTCATTTAGGTCAACATTGGATCATTCAGCGATCCTCACTGAACTTCTGGAGAGAGTTTGCTGCACTGAAAGTAAAGGGGCTGAATAATTTTGCACGCCCAATTTTTCAGTTTTTGATTTGTTAAAAAAGTTTGAAATATCCAATAAATGTCGTTCCACTTCATGACTGTGTCCCACTTGTTGTTGATTCTTCACAAAAAAATACAGTTTTATATCTTTATGTTTGAAGCCTGAAATGTGGCAAAAGGTCGCAAAGTTCAAGGGGGCCGAATACTTTCGCAAGGCACTATACATCCATCCATCCATCCATCCATCAATCACTCCATCCATCCATCCATCCATCCTTCTTCGCATATCTTTTATATATTTTCTTTTCCAAAAACTCAACTTCAAAACACTCTCCTGCAACCTGCCTCACCAATTAAAAAAAATATATATGTTATTTATCTCATCTGAAATCCACAATAGAAGCTAGCCAGGAGCTAGCCAGTTTACTGGCTAACGTTAGTATTTAGCTAACCACGGTTGATGGTCAACAGCTATCCTTTAGCTCGAAAAGCTATCGCCAGTTTTGTTCGACTCGGACCAGAATATACCGGACCTATTTTTCTCTCCATATCACCGGATTTCAACCGAAAGCTCTGAATATTTACACCTGGATCTCGCAGCTAGCTAGCTGCTATCCGTGTAACTATTGGCTGACGTCGGTCCCGGAGCAAACTTAAATTATTCCAGAGCTAGCCAGCTGACAAGTTCCATCAACCACTCCTGGGCTACTATAACCTATCCGGACCCGTTTTACTGCCGATGCGGAGCCCCACCGGGCCTTCACGACTGGACTACCGACATTATCTGCACGAGGGAGTTATCCAACTGGCTCCTCTGTCGCGACGTTACCTGAACGCCCATCTGCGGCCCATCTAATCGTTAGCTGTCTTATCGGCTGCTATCTGAATAGGTCTCTCGGACAATTTTTCTTGGGTCACTATAACTATATCTATTTTGCCAATTGGATTGATCCCCTCTACCACACGGAACCCCACTAATCTACTAATGGAAACGTACGAAGTTGCTAAAAACAGAACACCATCCTACGCTAGCTTGCTACCGATGACCCGGCTAGCTGTCTGAATCGCCGTTACCCCAACCAACCTCACTACTAACTGGACCCTTATGATCACTCGACTAAGCATCCCTCTCCTTAATGTCAATATGCCTTGTCCATTGCTGTTCTGGAGAGTGTTTATTGGCTTATTTCACTGTAGAGCCTTTCGAACCTTTCAGTTCCACCACCCACACATGCGATGACATCACCAGGTTTCAATGATGTTTCTGGAGACAATATCTCTCTCATCACTCAATACCTAGGTTTACCTCCACTGTATTCACATCCAACCATACTTTGTCTGTACATTATAACTTGAAGCTATTTTATCGCCCTCCCAGAAACCTCCTTTTACTCTCTGTTCCAGACGTTCTAAACAACCAATTCTCATAGCTTTTAGCCGTACCCTTATCCTACTCCTCCTCTGTTCCTCTGGTGAAATAGAGGTGAATCCAGGCCCTGCAGTGCCTAACTCCACTCCTATTCCTGAGGCGCTCTCTTTTGATGACTTCTGTAACTGTAATAGCCTTGGTTTCATGCATATTAACATTAGAAGCCTCCTCCCTAAGCTTGTTTTATATTCACTGCTTTAGCACACTCTGCCAACCCGGATGTTCTAGCCGTGTCACCCTCATAGATGGTTAGATCATCCTAACCAACTTGCCCTCTAAATACACCTCTGCTGTTTTCAACCAAGATCTCAGCGATCACTGCCTCATTGCCTGCATCCGTAATGGGTCAGCGGTCCTCCACTCATCACTGTCAAACGCTCCCTGAAACACTTCAGCGAGCAGGCCTTTCTAATCGACCTGGCCGGGGTATCCTGGAAGGACATTGACCTCAACCCGTCAGTAGAGGATGCCTGGTTATTTTTTTTAAATGCCTTCCTCACCATCTTAAATAAGCAAGCCCCATTCAAGAAATAAAGAACCAGGAACAGGTATAGCCCCTGGTTCTCTCCAGACCTGACTGCCCTTAACCAACACAAAAACACCATTTGGCGCTCTGCATTCGCATGAAACAGCCCCCCGTGATATGCAACTTTTCAAGGAAGCTAGAAACCAATACACACAGGCAGTTAGAAAAGCCAAGGCTAGCTTTTTCAAGCAGAAATTTGCTTCCTGCAACACAAACTCAAAAAAGTTCAGGGACACTGTAAAGTCCTTGGAGAATAAGAACAACTCCTCCCAGCTGCCCACTGCACTGAGGATAGGAAAAAACACGGTCACTACAGATAAATCCACTAAAATTGAGAATTTCAATAAGCATTTTTCTACGGCTGACCATGCTTTCCACCTGGCTACCCCTACCCCGGTCAACAGCACTGCACCCCCCACAGCAACTCGCCCAAGCCTTCCCCATTTCCCCATCTCCCAAATCCAGTCAGCTGATATTCTGAAAGAGCTGCAAAATCTGGACCCCTACAAATCAGCCAGGCTAGACAATCTGGACTCTTTCTAAAATTGCAACCCCTATTACTAGCCTGTTCAAGCTCTTTCGTGTCGTATGAGATTCCCAAAGATTGGAAAGCAGCTGCGGTCAACCCTCTCTTCAAAGGGGGGGGGGGGGGGGGGGGCACTATTGACCCAAACTGCTACAGACCTATATCTATCCTACCCTGCCTTTTCTAAGGTCTTCGAAAGCCAAGTCAACAAACAGATTACTGACCATTTCGATTCCCACCATACCTTCTCTGCTATGCAATCTGGTTTCAGAGCTGGTCTTGGGTGCACCTCAGCCACGCTCCAGGTCCTAAACGATATCATAACCGCCATCGATAAGAAACAATACTGTGCAGCCGTATTCATTGACCTGGCCAGGGCTTTCGACTCTGTCAATCACCACATCCTCATCGGCAGACGCGATTGCCTTGGTTTCTCAAATGATTGCCTCGCCTGGTTCACCAACTATTTATCTGATAGAGTTCAGTGTGTTAAATCGGAGGGCCTGTTGTCCGGGCCTCTGGCATTCTCTATGGGGGTGCCACAGGGTTCAATTCTTGGACCAACTCTCTTCTCTATATACATCAATGATGTCGCTCTTGCTCCTGGTGAGTCTCTGATTCACCTCTACGCAGACGACACCATTCTGTATGCTTCTGGCCCTTCTTTGGACACTGTGTTAACAACCCTCCAGACGAGCTTCAATGCCATACAACTTGAAAGTGGCTAATGCGTTGATTCGATCACAATTCCCACAGTAGAGTGAAATGTTGCTAGTGTTAATTAAGGGGAAAACTAGAAAATTGAGTGAAGTTCAATCTAGTGCTTCTCTGCAAGGCTGTCTGAGAGTTGCGTGTGTGCAGTTTAGAGAGAACATTGTCCAAGAGTTCATCTGACTTGGTAAGTAGTTAAAGGGCCTCTTTGACAAAATCCCAAACTAATTATAATTTCCCCTTAAAAGCATGGTCATTACTTTTTTACATGAAAGGTGAGGTTAACTTGGCCCCCGACAATAGATCAGAGAGCGACAATCAAGCTGATTTATTTTCCACCCGTGTATCTGTTTTCTGCTGCTCCTGGACAAGCTGCCTCATGTCTTTCCACATTTCCCTCATTCCTCCAGGCTTAGGCTCTAGCAGTGCCCCAAGCCTCTTTTTAAAGACTTTACTAGAGATCTGTCTAGCTTTATGTCTTATGATTGCAACCATGCACAGTATGTTTAAATGTGAATACTATATTGTGTGTTTATGTTCATACTTGTTATCTCATACTGTACATTGACACCACATCTACTTTAGAGATATTTCATTCAGACCCCTGGCCTGCATTGACCCTAACATTCCCCCTCTCCTCCCTCGCTAGTCCAGTCCTCACCATCTCAGGCGCTGGCTCACAGAAGTGTGACGATTGATGAAGATCAGCACAAGACTGGTTGTTTGGCCCTGTCTGCCGAGTTGTTCACCCCCCCACCCACCCAGTCTTCAGTGGGGATCTCAGAATAGGCCCATTGCCATTCTCCTCCATAGATGGGCTAGCCCTCTAGTCAAGTTCTCTCAAGTTGCCTCCCAGATAACTGAAGTATCTTTCAAGACGTGTTAATCTAACTTTCCCATTCATTCTAATTACCTCAGTGTCCACCCAGTCTTAAGATAACAACATTGAGACAAGAAACGTCAGCAAGTTAACTAGCATGCAATGAGAAGATAAGAGTCGTGTAAATTAACCTCCTTCCCATGCTTCAGAGTGCTGTCCTATCAACGTGTGTGCGTTTGTTTGGCTGCATTTGCACATTTGTCCTGAGGCTTTTAGAAAGCCAGCGAGGAGGAGACGGCAGCCTGAGAGCTTGCTAGAGTAACACAAAAGAAAGGGCCCACATCCAGTCAGAACAACCACTTCAGACAGTCAAGGAGCAGCAAATAACACAGAAGTAAAGCATTGGAATAGATTAGGAAATGTCACAATTCCATGCTGGCTGAAAATTATTTTCAGAAAATCCACGGTCCTCTACTCTCGGCAGTGGGTACTTTTTTTAAAAGAATAACCGTCAACGACAGAATATTTTACCAAGGTTTTGTCTTGGCGCAACTAGCCTACAGCTGAACATCTTGGTTTTCTGTAGGCCTGTGAGAGACCATTTCCGTGGTGCCTAGCCTATTGGTTGTAAAGCACAACAACCACACAGTTAATTGGTCTCCATACTACACACCGAGCATTGAGTCAGCTGTGTGAATGTTGAATTCCATGCTGCTACAGTACCCAAGATATATGTCAGACACAGTCACATCCCCCAGGGTGACGCGGAGATGGCGTGTGACTCTGTTTGCCCTCCATGTGACGTCTGGCTCAGGTTCCCATGCATAACTTTACCAGTGTTTTGTTCTCAACAGAGACATCTGATTGGCCCACTGGCGAGGTTACCAGGGCACAGGCCCTGGGGGAATCCTAGACTGTCAGGTGGCGTTCCTCACTGCCGCCGCTGCTCCTCTCCTCTTTTCCTTCTCCCACTACACCTCCCACTACCTTTTATTATGAATCATCTTTGTATTAACTCTCATATCAGCTCTAGAAGCAACGGCAGCGTTATCTTTCTTGGGAATTTGAAGAGCTCCTTGTTTGGCTTGTTTTCCGTCTAGATTAGAACATGAGAGGAGTAGAGATGCCGAGTAAGGGTTGACGGGTTCACATACCAGTACTCTTTATTGAAAGTATTTAGACCATGATTTATCGTCACTTAGTTGAAGGGGAAATTATTTGATATCATATTGTACAACAGCTGATAAAACGAACACTGCAAAAGTGATTAGTATTCTTTCCTGTTACTTCCTGGTTGAAAATACAATCTTCGCAGGACATTCTAATCAGCAGGGTTGCATGGATGTGAATTTTGGCTTTCCGTTGTGATACACCGATGCGGTAAATTTGTTAATAGACCAATAGGAAAGCGTTCCAGGTTGGATAAATTAAATATTTAAGGGGACTATAAAAAGTTACCATCACTCTTTGTCTCCCTCTCATTCAGATCACTTGATTATATTGACCTGGTGATTTAGAAAGCTGAAGTCACCCCCAGCTCACAGGGACCTACTAATCCCGCAGTGGCTAACACAGCAGGGTCAGTGGCAGCCAGAGGGAGAGAGAGGTGTCGCCCTCTGGTATCCTCTAGCCAGGGTTGAGCGCGTAATTGACAGTCAACAGCCCAGAGCTGCCAGTCTGCTGCCTAGAACTGGGGACTGGGGCTGTGACATGGACCCAACAGACTCTGCAGTCTCTCAGCTGAGACTGCAGCTCTGTGTCAACACCACCACCATCCACTCACTGGCACAACACTGCTGTGATGTGAGTCTCAGGCGAAGCAGGGGGAGAGAAGGGGGAGGAGAGTGCAGAAGGGAGACAAGTGGTTGTCACTGTCCCTAATGGGACTGAGCCAGGGTAGACAGACAGTGCAACCACTCCGGCCTGGCTGTCATGGAGACTTGTGGCATGTGGATTTAACTTGGAGACGCGAACACAGTCTGCCCCCCCCCCCCCCCCCCTCAAATCTATGCATAGTCACTTTACCCCTACCTACATGTACTAATTACCTCGACTAACCCGTACCCCTGTATATAGCCTTGTTACTTTGTTTATTTTTTTTACTTTTTAATTTATTTGATAAATGTTTTTTTTAAACTTGAACTGCATTGTTGGTTAAGAGCTTGTAACTAAGAATTTCACGGTAAGGTCTACCTACACCTGATGTATTTGGCATGTGACAAATAAAATTTGATTTGACATACACTACCGGTCCAAGGTTTTCTAAAACCTACTCAGTCAAGGGGGTTTTCTTTATTTGTACTATTTTCTACATTGTAGAATAGTAGTGAAGACATCACAAATATGAAATAACACATATGTAATCATGTAGTAACCAAAACTGTTAAACAAATCAACATATATTTTATATTTGATTCTTTAAATAGCCACCCTTTGCCATGATGATAGCTTTGCACACTCTTGGCCTTCTCTCAACCAGCTTCATGATGTAGTCACCTGGAATACATTTCAATTAACAGGTGTGCCTTGATAAGTTAATTGGTGGAATTTCTTTCCTTAATGCGTTTGAACCAATCAGTTGTGTTGTGACGACAAGGTAGGGGTGGTATACAGACGATAGCCCTATTTGGTAGAAGACCAAGTCCATATTATGGCAAAAACCGCTAAGCAATGTATAAGCAACAGTCCATTCACTTTAAGACATGAAGGTTAGTCAATGCGGAAAATTTCATTTACTTTAAAAGTTTCTTAAAGTGCAGTCGCATAAACCATCAAGCGCTATGATGAAACTGGCCCTCATGAGGACCGCCACAGGAATGGAAGACCCAGAGTTACCTCTGCTGCAGGGGATAAGTTCATTAGAGTTACCAGCCTCAGAAATTTCAGCCCAAATAAATGCTTCACAGAGTTCAAGTAACAGACACATCTCAACATCAACTGTTCAGAGGGGACTGTGTGAATCAGGACTTCATGCTCGAATTGCTGCAAAGAATCCACTACTAAAGACCTGTGGAAATTTGTGCTTTGGTCTGGAGTTCAAATTGGAGATTTTTGGTTCCAACCACTGTGTCTTTGTGAGATGTGGTGTGGGTGAACGTTTGATCTCTGCATGTGTATTTCCCACCATAAAGCATGGAAGAGGAGGTGTTATGGTGTTGGGGGTGCTTTGCTGGTGACACTGTCATGATTTATTTAGAATTCAAGGCACACTTAACCAGCATGGCTACCACAGCATTCTGCAGCGATACGCCATCCCATCAGGTTTGGGCTTAGTGGGACTCATTTTGTTTTTCAACAAGACAATGACCCAACACACCACCAGGTTGTGTAAGGGCTATTTTACTAAGAAGGAGAGGGATTGAGTGCTGCATCAGATGACCTGGCCTCCACAATCACCTGACCTCAACCAAATTATGATAGTTTGGGATGAGTCGGACCGCAGAGTGAAGGAAAAGCAGCCAACAAGTGCTCAGCATATTTGGGAACTCCTTCAAGACTATTGGAAAAGCATTCCAGGTGAAGCTGGTTGAGAGAATGGCAACAGTGTGCAAATCTGTCCAAGGCAAAGAGTGGCTTTGAAGAATCTCAAATATTTTATATATATTTGGATTTGTTTTACACTTTTTTGCTTACTACATGATTCCATGTGTGCTCATAGTTTTGATGTCTTCACTATTATTCTACAATGTAGAAAATAGTAAAAATAAAGAAAAACCCTTGAAAGAGTAAGTGTTCTAAAACTTTTAACTGGTAGTGTGTGTGTACGTACACACACACACACACACACACACACACACACACAATCAGATGTTTCCCATGAGTAATTATCTCTTTCTCCCTCCCCACCCTTCTCCCCCTCTACAGAAACACGACCAGGGTCATGTCTTACTGGATGTAGTGTTTAAGCACCTGGAGCTGACAGAAAGGGACTACTTCGGCCTGCATCTGGCCGACGACTCCTCAGACAGCCCGGTAGGTGCCAAGGTCAGACTCTTAGTGTTGACTGAAGTTGTTTCATCAATCACTCTCATTTCCTACAGTCTCCAATTGTCACTGATTGTAGCCTTTTCTGCTCACACCTAATTGTAATTGTCTGTGCCTTTTGGACATCTAGTAGTGTAACAGTCATGGGTAAATGTAGTCTAGACTATTGTGTTGCTGTGAGAAATGGAGATGGATTAATACGGCTAAGATGGGGAGGGTTGGAGTGAGTCAATTATGTTTAGAACCAATTCTTCTACCCCTTGGAAAGTATTCAGACCTCCTTGACTTTCCACATTTTAAGTTACAGCCTTATTCTAAAATGGAAAAGTTTTTTCCCTCATCAATCTACACACAATACCCCATAATGACAAAGCAAAAACTGTTTTTTAGAAATGTTTGCTAATATTATATTTCCATAATTATTCAGACCCTTTGCTCAGTATTTTGTTGAAGCACCTCTGGCAGCGATTACAGCCTAGAGTCTTCTTGGGTATGATGCTACAAGCTCAGCAAACTATATTTGTAGAGTTTCTCCCATTCTTCTTTGCAGATCCTCTCAAGCTCTG
The DNA here is from genome assembly GCF_013265735.2 of Oncorhynchus mykiss. Taxonomy (NCBI): domain Eukaryota; kingdom Metazoa; phylum Chordata; class Actinopteri; order Salmoniformes; family Salmonidae; genus Oncorhynchus; species Oncorhynchus mykiss. Next base: position 54,263,981 of record NC_048567.1, read on the forward strand.
TCAGGTTGGATGGGGAGCGTTGCTGCACAGCTATTTTCAGGTCTCTCCAGAGATATTCGATCAGGTTCAAGTTCGGGCTCTGGCTGGGGCACTCAAGAACATTCAGAGACTTGTCCCAAAGCCACTCCTGCGTTGTCCTGGCAGTGTGCTTAGGGTTGTTGTCCTGTTGGAAGTTGAAACTTTGCCCCAGTCTGAGGTCTTAACCTGCTCCATAGCGCTCTTCATCAAGGATCTCGCTGTACTTTGCTTCCCTACTGACAATTTCTTCGACCTCATGGCTTGGTTTTTGCTCAAACAAGCACTTTCAACGGTGGGACCTTATATAGACAGGTGTGTGTGCCTTTCCAAATTATGTCAAATCAATTGAATTTACCACAGGTGGACTCCAAGTTGTATAAACATCAAGGATGATCAATGGAAACAGGATGCACCTGAGCTCAATTTCGAGTCTCATAGCAAAGGGTCTGAATACTTATGTAAATAAGGGATTTCTGTTTTTTATTTTTAATACATTTGCGAACATTTCTAAAAACTCGGTCACTTTTGTCATTATGGGGTATTTTGTGTAGATTCAGGATTTTAATTTTTTTTTAAAAAACATTTTAGAATAAGACTGTAATGTAACAAGGGGTCTGAATACTTTCTGAAGGCAATATAATCCAATCTACAATTCATCTGTTAGCCTAAATCGTGTTGGAAGCCTGTATGTTAATGGTACACATTGCATGCCACTACACACTACTACACCACAGCTTGCTCAATGACCCACACTGATGCAGTGTTAAGATCAACACACGTTGTTGGCAGAGTCCTCATCACCCCTCCATAAATGCTGTGTACAGTCATTACGGTGTGGTCAATTTGTATTTAGCTAGTATCTAGCTACAGATCAACATGACCCTGCCTGCATTTACCTTATGGAAAGCAGAGGTGGGATGAGGTGGAGGGGGCTGACTAGTGAATAATTGAGTGAGCAGGGTTGCTGAGGAACTTGTCTGAGTTTCTCCTCATCTATATTTTACAGAGGTGGCTGGATCCAAACAAACCCATAAGGAAGCAGTTAAAAAGTAGGTGAACATTCAATCTACTGCTCAGAAATTGATGGATTAACAGGGAAGTGGTTGTTTTTTAAAGTGGAAATACAATAATCTGTCTCATTGTACATTTATAGGGGGATCGCCTTATAATCTGAGCTTCAGAGTGAAGTTCTTTGTGACAGACCCAAATAAACTTCAGGAAGAGTATACTAGGTAAGGATACTAATAAAGAGTACACTAGATAAGGACAACCTGCCATGTCATGCCCATATAAGGAGACAAATTACACAGGGTAACTGTTAAACTATAGGCCAGTATTACACTAACCAAAGCCCTAAACCGCTAATCGTACTAATGGGGATGAATAGATTAAACTTGTTAGGAATAGGTCCTGCAGGGTTTTAGAGCTCGCTACCAGTTAAAGACTAGAATCAACATGGTACATAGATTAGCCAAAAAATGACAAATTGCACTGCTGGAAGCCTTGCACACAGCTAGTCATAAACATGCCATGGATGCTCCTTGCCTCTATTGCTGGGGATTCCATACATGGTCAATAGAAACAGAGTTACAGTCTGGATACTCCAGTGTTGTTTAATCAATTTATGCTCTCAAGCATTTCCTTGCTCATCCAGCCTTATCAAGTGAGTGTACCACTTTGTATATCTAAGATACAGAGGCATGGATCTGTTCTGGATGTGCACTATTGATTCCAGACACCACACAACAATGCTGTTGAGCACTCGCACTATGATGAGATGAATTCAGTATTAGTTACTCACAACACAGTCGACAAGTTAAGTCATAGAAATGTAGCCTAAGCAATAAGCATCAGAGAAGCTCCATGTGAGTGGGTCCTGTTCAGTCATTCTACTGTAATTGGATTGTAGATTATCCAAATGTGTTCTATTGCCCATAATCATAGAGACATCTTTATCACGTTGTTGGTGTAACTGCTCTCCTTATTCCACTAGGTACCAGTATTTCCTCCAGCTCAAACAGGACATCCTGACAGGAAGGTGAGTTGGCTGTCCTTATTTACACTGGTTCAGCAGCACGCTCGCACACCGCTCTAGTGACCTTACAGATTCTACCTGACCAGCACTTTGACACACTACTCTAATAGAGCTGCCATTGGTAAAAGCTTTGATTTTCATATTGATCCAAATTAATCAATGTCATGACTTGTGTGTTTGTGATTTGTGGCCCACAGACTGCCCTGCCCGCACAACACTGCCGCGCTCCTGGCGTCCTACTCTGTTCAATGTAAGTTCCAATCCCCAGGCGTGCTTCCAGAGATGCACACGATAAACATAAATAGGGATATGTAGCTATTGGTAGTTAGTTTACCCATTTGATCTCTGTTGTGTCATATGAGGCTGCACAGTGTTTGGCCACTAAGTGACTCAAATGCTTTTAGTGTGAGGGGGCTAGGAAGATTTGTGTTGAAAGCTTTTAGCTGAGGGTCAGTGAACTCAGCAGGACTTTCCAATAGTCACTTGTCGTGTGCCAACTTGCATAACGTTTTACAGCGTCAAATGTATTATTTAATTATCTCGCCTAGGGCTGTGGTGGGCATGACATTTCGTCAGCCGGTGATTGTCAAGCAAATAACTGTCCATCTCACAGGAATTGACCGTTAATTAACATAAACACATTTAGCATCTCCTGGCTTCCACACACAGCCTACAAGCCAAGAAGTCTAGTAAATCCATGTAACATAGCCTACACCTTCACAATAATTCCAATATTTTAGACGGGTCTAAAGAAATATGATATGAGAATAATTTCTGAAGAAAAGAATAGCATACCACAAATGGCTGTGGGCTACACTAGTTCATTTAACAGACTAGATTTGCTTATAATTCCGTGGCATTATTTTATAGATTGAAGAATGCAATTGAACAAAGCTGAATAAAATGTGTTTCCTCAATTCCGCTATTCTGTGTTGAGCGGTTAACAAAGAAATAGTTACTCCTATATGCTTCGTTTAGAGTTTATGGAGCTTTAGTTGTTCTACAAACGTTGGGCAATGTTTAGATTTTTAATATATTGTAAGGCTGCATGATGAGAATCTAATGATTTGAAAAGGCAGAGCTCTGCTTTGTCTTTTGCGCAGGCTGTTGTCGCTCAAATCAAATGCTATTGGTCACATACACTAGTTTTGCGAAATGCTTGTTCCTAGCCCGTGACAGTGCAGTAGCATCTAATTCAATACACACACACACACACACACACACACACACACACACACACCTAAAAGTAAAAGAATGTAATTAAGAAATATATAAAAATTAGATTGAGCAATGTCGGAGTGGCATTGACTAAAATAGAGTAAAATATAATACATATGAGATGAGTAAAGCACTATGTAAACATTATTAAAGTGGCCTGTGATTCCATGTCTATAAGACAGCAGCCTCAAAGGTGCAGTGCTGTGTAACCGGGTGGAAGCCGGCTAGTGATGGCTATTTAACAGTCTGATGGCCTTGAGATAGAAGCTGTTTTTCACTCTCTCTGTCCCCGCTTTGATGCACCTGTACTGACCTCTCCTTCTGGACGATTGCGGGGTGAACAGGCCATGACTTGGGTGGTTGATGTCCTTGATGATCTTTTTGGCCTTCCTGTGACATCGGGTGCTGTTGATGTCCTGGAGGGCAGGTAGTTTGCCCCTGGTGATGTGTTGGGCAGACCGCATCGCCCTTTGGAGAGCCCTGCGATTGCGGGAGGTGCAGTTGCTGTACTAGGCGGTGATACAGCCCAACAGGATGCTTTCAATTGTGAATCTGTAAAGGTTTGAGGGTTTAAGGTGGGACCACAAATTCACAATTTTGCAAGCACTTGATAATGCCTCGAATTTCACGGCGGCATCCCCTTTGTGTCACTGCGACAACTGTCAAAAGACGTATCTGGTAAATTCACTCTGGCTATCTACTCCGATTTCAGAGCACTCTCGTCTGAGTGTGCCAGAGCACAGAATAACTGATGAATTTACGAATGCGCAACACCCGTTGAATATGGCCGGTGTCAGTAAACGTTGGCAAAAAGTGTAATTAAATTGCCAGCAGCACAGTTGCAGTCACCAACGCTAACATAAACGGCCTAACCAGCTCTGCTAGGGTGAGTAAAATGGTCAGTGAGCTGTTCTCTCATTTTTGTCTGGAAGTAGCTAGCAAGCTAGCCAATGTTAGCTAGTTAGTTTGGGTGCTTGACTACTGCTGTTTAGTCAGAACGCTCGGATCAACACTACTCCTCGGCCAGAGCGTCCAGTCCGCTGAACGCTCTGAGTGTGAAATGCTCTGAATTTACGAAAGGACAATCTTAACAACACTCTGAGTTTCCAAACACCCAGAGCACAATCTGGCACTCCAGATTCAATTACGAACACACCATAGTATAAACCAGCCTTTAGTCTTAATCTTTGGTCGTTTAGTACATAGCCTAACATGTTAATCCTTAAAGAGATGGGTGGGGCTAAAGCTTAAGAGGGTGTGAAAGATGCTGAATGGGTATAGACAAAGTAGAGCTCTCCAGTAGGTGTACCAAATTATTCAATGGCCATTTTCTCAAAAGTGAGGTTACAAGTTTATCAACTTTCAAAGCAGAATTATTTTCCCATTGTCCCTCAACTGTAGTGTATGATATACCATTTTCTAGCTCTGAGTCGCTACTTTTATCCAATGTTTTTATTGGACTGTTGTGAGTATCTGTCAGCTCTGTAGCTTGTCAACTCCTGTCACTGATGGCTAAACCCCCTTAAGATAAAAAAAAAATTGTCAAGCACTTGAATTGTTTAAGCATATTAGACCTAAGGGATAATGTTGGCTTTATAAATGTTGTTTTATGTACTAAATCTAGAAGAACATACCATGCTAACGAAATTAACCCTGGAGAATTTAATTGTGCATTAAAACAAAACAAAAAAGTTTGGAGATTTGTATTACATATTTTATTAATCAAATGTTAGAATTAAACAATCAAGGCCTTTTAAACACTTGGACAATTGTAAGAACTAAATGGCCTTTATTGGGTCAGATTGAGTTTACAACAATCCAGTTGCATTTTATAAAAAATAAATAAATAGGTTGTTCCTTTGCATGGTGTCATTCATAGCTGATACTTTAGTCTATCAAAATAGATATTTCAAATGTTAATCTTTCGAGAATCCCTGAGCTCTAAAATTGCAACATTTTCTCTCATCCTCATGACAAAGTGTAAAAAAAAAAGCATGAGATTATCTATAAAACTGCACATTTCCTCTGCTTGGACCTTGAGGGGGGCCCTACAAAACTGCTACGCCACTGAAGTAGATAATACTATGTTGCAGAGTACTGCTGCTGCTCAGCCTTGAACAGACATGTCCAGAATACTGTAGCACAATATAGCCTTTTCAGCTCAGCTCAACTCCTCATGGGAAAGAATAGCCGAGTCGCCCAGCAGTTCAACTCCGTAACCAACATGCTATCTACATGTTAGCCTAGCCTAGTGGTCTACAGCTAGCACAGAGCCACATTCTCCAATTGTAGTGGGCTGTTAGCCTGAGTGCATCTTGTCAACTTTTCATCAGATTGACCTTAATAATGACTCCTGACGGATTGGAGGGGAGAGGGTTAGGGGTATGTTCCTCATTGTCTGTCCCATTTCCACTGCAGTGGCCCGCTGAGGCTTGCCTCACTCTCCAGGGCTTTTCATTGGGAGTCTCACTGCTATATAGGTCACTGGAGGGATTTGAACTGCACCGCCATGTAACACAACCACCCCGTGTCCATGTCCAGACACTTACTTAGGCCTATATTAGCTCAATGTCTCTACTCATGAGAAGGGTTTCATGCTATTTTAACCATGGGGTTAAGGGTATGAAACATGATGGAATGCTGCTGTTAATTTGGGTTAGTTTTGCGAAATCGGTGAGGCTGATCAAATTCGATCAAGAAATGCACTCCTGCTGAAGCCTCTGGCATTAGTGCTGTGTAGATATTTCTTTGCATAAATCCATAGGCAATTTACTGTTTAGTTTGAGTGTTGTGCTTCTTTTTTCTTTCTGGTGATTACATCAATAACTGTGTATTGAATTGATGTGTTTGTCAGTGATAGTCGTGAGCCAGTGGTTTAGAGGTCCACTCGTATGAATTGAAGCCCTTTCGCACACGACCGCAAGCTAATGGATCTAAGGTACTTAGCTACTGTAGAGGTGGTTGGAGCACCAAAGGCTTCTCAACCACTTGTCTCTTTCATTAATAGACATCATAACCAGGCTTTTGAGGTTGTCTTCTATTCGTTACTGCATTGATAGGAAATGGTTTATCTTTCATATACAATATAAGCCTGCTGTTTTCTGCGTCATATAGGGAGTTGACTTGACTGTCTGTACTATTTGAATTTATTTGAGACTCTCTCTGCACTGTGTAGCTGAGCTGGGGGACTACAGTGATTCGGAGCATGCTCCTGGTTACCTCTCACAGTTCTGCTTCATCCCCAACCCGCCCCAAGGTTTGGACAAGGAGGTTACCAAACACCACCAACAGCACAGGTAGGGGCCCATCTTCACAAGACCATTGCATACTCTCTTTCTGATCCAAGAAACAAAAGATGGCACCGACCAACAGTCACCCTGTTTCTAGCTCCTAGTCAACTTTGCAGTATTTTTTTTTATTTGCTCAGGACAGTTCTAGTACTATTACCTACATCCAAAAAGAACTTGTCTACTGCTGTACTAAGTTTGTATTGTGTAGTTTAACATTTACCACATTGATTGATAGGAACTAGGAAGATGAGCCTTTCGCTGTACTCACCACAACACCTGCTAAACTGTGTACGCGACCAATACAATTTGTTTGATTTTGATGTTCATACACAGCTGTATACTCGTTTTACTTGTCTGCACCAGCTTTCATAGCAGGGAAGGTTTCCATGGTTTTATTGAGTGAATTTCCGAGGAAAAGCGTGGCCTCACTGTACAGCTCCATTTTCTGTGCATGGGTTACTAGCTGTGGAGTTTGAGGCACCTTCCCTCTCTCATGCATTTCTCGGTCTTCCTCCTCAGTGGCCTGTCTCCGGCCCAGTCAGAGTTTAATTACCTGAACACAGCAAGGACACTGGAGCTGTACGGAGTGGAATTGCACTATGCAAGGGTAAGGCTATTCCCCTGTGTGTGTGTGTGTGTGTGTGTCACTGCTACCGCATAAAGGCACTTTTCATAGCACCACTGACACCAATGTTTCATACGGCTGTGCCTTAGATCTAGAAAAGCCTGTGCTTTCTAACCCAGCAGGTAGAAATGTGTCGAGGCAGATTGAAGGCTGAAATATGCGTGTACAGTAAGTATATCATTCTAATGTACCGTCTGCGTGTTCCTCTGGCCCGTGCCGCCAGGGCCTCATGAAGTTAATGCTTTGGATTCCTGTACAGCTGAGGAACAGCAGAACCACTGATCCTCGACAAGCCGTCTGTCTGTCTGTGTGTCTCTCTGTGAAGAAAGAAAGACTAGCAGGGCAGAGCACTCCAGTGTCAAAAGGCCTTAAACGAATCCGCAATTGTGCAGAGATTTCCCTCATTGTCCGATTAGACAGGCTTTTCTCTTTGCCCCAGAATGTGTCTGTCTGCATGCTTTTATGTGCTAGTTTGGGTGTCTTGGTGTCTGACTGTCTAGGTTTGCTTGTTTTTGTCTGGATAATAGTTTGGTTCATAAGACAGAGCAGGTCATGTAGACAGTCCTGGTACAATGAGTCAAAGGCAGATCTAAAAAGAGGCCCCAGCCACCATTGTCCATTTTTTTCTCTAGAATGATCACCACACTTTGACAATTACAGTGGAGAGTATCAAGTTTTATGTATACAGCACATTTCATACATGGAATGTAACACAATGTGCTTTACAGGAAAAAACAAATTAAAAAACAATATAAATAAAAGTGGAACTATTTACTACACAACAAACATAAGATACATTTTTTTTTAAAGAATGACACAAAAGAGTGATTGTGCCCCATTTTAAGCTGCGGACAATTCCCCACTCCCCCCTACTGATATCCGGCCCTAGCCACTAAGCGACCACTAGCGCGTGGGGGGGTCCCCCCAACCAAAATGTAGCTTAGGGCTACCAAAAGGCGGCACTCCCCCCACCCCTGCATTAGGGGGAAAGGGTCTGTACACCAGCTCCCACCAGGCTTTGCCCACTGTCAGGGTACTTAGACTCTTAAGCCACCAATGTTTTTCGTTGATTTCCTTCCTTCCGGTGTTTCTTCATCCCAATCTTCCTCTTTCTCACTCTCTGTTCCAGGATCAAAGCAACACTGAGATTTTAATTGGGGTGATGTCCACAGGGATCGTGGTTTACAAGAACAGGGTACGAATCAACTGCTTTCCCTGGTGAGTGACAAACTGAAGACTTGATTCTGATACAAGATGAGGCGATTTGTGAATCAGAGAATGAATTGGATCGCAGCTACAAGAGGATTGTTTGATCACAAATAGCATCCACTTTTGTAGATTGTGTTAGAAATTGAAATGTTCACTGTGTGAGAGTAGGAAGAGGATATGTTTTGTTTTTTCAGCTATAAATCGACTTCAATCATCCAGGTTGCAGAAGCATTCAGAAAAGTGTTGAATAGGATTCTTCTAAGCACCTCACATGAGTGCTTTACATATTAATCTGTAAACCGCAGATGATCATTTCTAGGATCTCCTCTGAGAGCGGACTCCGAGCGGTTTAGGCTTTCATGTGAATTGTCTGAGGCCCAAAGCTTTAATTCTTATAAATTCAGCCCTGTTGGTGGGGCTTCTGGAAGTGTGTGCCAGGGGTGGGATAGCACAGCCCAAATCCTGACCAGACGAGTGATAATCCAACACACTGACACACACACTTCCCAACCCCCACCCCCTACAAGTTCCTCACAGCACACACATCCCCATTCTTAAAAGCCAGCTGCTTGATGTAGCACATACAGCTCATTTGAAAATATATGGGCTCAGATGCTTTCCAGTCCGGCTCAATTTAGGGCTGCTAACAGTGGCACGTTTCACAACAGCTGTCGGCAACTGTCACGCAAAAATACTTTCTCCTATCGGCCACTCCCTCTCTGTTTGGCTCGCCTGCCCCTACTAGTAATAGGTGATGCATAACGTTACTCCTCTCAGAGAACAGATCAGAAAGCATAGCAATCCAGTCACTCGGAACAGAGATGGATCAGAGAGTGAGTCGTGTGGATTCTAGCCTCGCTCCTATTTCTGTCTACAACGGGCTGACAAATTAGCTTTGCTTAGATGGGGCATGACTCACTGCATTGGAGAGAGAAAGAGTGTGTGTGTGTGTGTAAGAATGTAAAATATATTTAGTTGAGCTGTGAGTCATGTAGAAGTGGGAAAAGGGCTGAAGGGGGAAGGGAGGGAGAGGGAAGAGTGAGGATGGGAGGAGGGAGGGAGGGAGGGGATTAGTCTTGATAGGGAGACATTTTAGTCAGCTTCTCTCTGCAGTGGCTCTAATTTGAGCCATGAAAGAAGAGGACCCTCAGCAGTGACACACATTGACGCATTTCTGTGGGTTTCTCTCCTCTCCAGGTTGAAGATTGTGAAAATATCGTTCAAGTGCAAACAGTTTTTCGTTCAGCTCAGGAGAGAAGTGGTAAGTATTCAAGCCGTTGTTTCCACTGTCCTTCTTTTGACAGTAAAATGTGAGATTGGATCTACTAGCAGCAATGTGTGTGGAGTCAGGAGTCTTTTACCCAGTGGACCACACTTTGTAGTGAACGCAGCCCCTAGGTTCCTATAAGCATGTGTGACCATGTTTCCCTGTCATAAGTGTCACCAGACCGGACCCAGTTCTCTGGCTCATCAGGGTGGAAACTGGATGAGTTTGACTAGACTAGCTAATGAACTTAATGACCATCTACCACTGATCCAGGCCCTCCCCACACCATACCACAGGCATCCATATCAATCTGAAACAACTTCACTTAGACATTAACAACACACTGCACCCTTCACCCAAACCCAGCGTCCATATTTGTTTATTTGACTAACTCACATGCTGGCATAATCACCGGCCTGCTCCGCCACTGACTGTCTCTGGAATCTGGGACAGCGAGACAGGAAGAGCTTGTTAAATGCTTATTAATTATGAAGAATAGATTTGTGGCAGCGGGAGGCGATGAGCGTGATCTAAAACTGATTCGAAAGCTGCTGGCTCCCTCTCCATCTCCCTCCTCTCCTCTCTGTTCCGTTAAGCCCCATGATGGAACCATGGAATCCCAGGAAAAGATCCCCATCCACTCCCATCTTCCCTGGTTCAATAATGGATGTGGTGTATTTCCAGAGCAGTTGAACTAAAAGCACTGCGGCCGTCAGCCAGCCTCCATGGTGTCACTCAGGCTGTATAATTCATGGGTGCATCCCAAATGGCACCCAATTCCATATTTAGTGCACTACTTTTGGCCAGGGCTCTGCCCAAAATAATAGTGCAGTATATAGGGAATAGGGTGCCATTTGGGATGCGGCCATGGACAGATGGGTAAGGCTGTTCACGGCCGGTCATGTGAGCACGGGTCACAGCACACCCTTTAAAAAGCAACAACAAACCAGGAAATTAATTTGCCCCTTTATTTTTTTTTCTTCTCCTGGACTAGTGAGTTGTCTCCAGGGAGCAAGAGAGTAACCGTACTTTATCTGACCTCACGGCGAGGCTAGGTGACCTCTAGTCTAATGTACATGATGATGGGGTTGTTCAGAGAACCTGCTCTTCGTTGAAGTTGTTTCATGATGCAAGTGTGGATGGTCAGCAAACTCGCCTTTTCTGTTAATACCCAAGTGGGACCACCATGTCTTCATGGCTAGTGGCGTTTGACATCAGGAGACCCTCTGGGGGCTGAGGGAGGGGTATGGTGATGTTGTGGCAGCAGACAAGGATTAACCCCCTGCTGCCTGTCTCCCCCTTCTGTGACTAAGACCTTGACTCAACACTTCCTCACTTCTACTACTTGAGTCTCAGGCATGCTAAACACACACATACAGACTCCAACCCTAGGTCACAACGAACAAGGAGAATCATAGTACACAGTAAAGCCTATGGACCGAAAAAATGTAATGATCTGTGGGAAGGCGGTTACATCCCAGCAGCTCGAACTGTATCTCATTTGTCATTATTGTTGTCACTCACTGTCATTCTCTTTCCCTTCCCTCCCTCCCTCCCTTTACAGAATGAGACCAGGGAGACGTTGCTGGGGTTTAACATGGTAAACTACAGAGCCTGTAAGAACTTATGGAAGACCTGTGTAGAACACCACACCTTCTTCCGTCTGGACCGGCCCGTTCCCCCCCAAAAGAACTTCTTTGCCCACTACTTTACCCTGGGCTCCAAGTTCCGTTACTGGTAGGCGAAAATCCCCATTGCCACCCATGAGCATCTGCGTACACACACACACACACACACACACACACCCTTGCCAGCCGCAAAACACTGTAATTGAAATGTCAACACAGGTTTGCTAGGTCACAATGACAAGTTCCATCAATCATCAGTGTTTGGGGAGTTACATTAGCTGTTGGCTATCGTGCTCTCATCTTGGAGAAAAGTAGTTGAATTATTAACCATGCTCCAGAACTGAGCTTGTTTTTCAAAATGCTTTTTATTTTTAGGGGGAAAGGGGAGTTCTTCTATTATTCATTATGGACTCATTTCTCAGATGTAGTTTAGAAATAGTACAAACAAATGTAAACTGTTCACTGTTGAAATGTAAATACTTGAGTATTTGCTCTGAGCTGAGCTGTGCTGTGAGTGGAGGTGATGAGGGGGCTAAAACTTCTGAGTTTCATCGTTCTAGATTGTGCTGTGACAAATCGGGGTTTTGGAGAAGTCTGAGACATGGTTGAAACAGAAACACGAAGTGGAGCAGAGTTTTTTTTTTTTTTTTTTATAAAAAAAAAAAAATATGCATTATTGAAGCGCATGTTGGGAAGTAAGGTGCAGCACAGCAGTTTGTAATATGTGGCTGAATGGTATTAAATTATCGTTGGATGTTGTTTGAACGTTGTCTCTGCAGCGGGAGGACAGAGGTGCAGTCGGTGCAGTATGGCAAAGAGAAGGGGATCAAGGACCGGGTGTTCGCCAGGTACGTAATGCACCACAGCACTGTACTGTCTGTACATGTATATGAACAGATGCATTCTGAATTAATGTTAGGCCGCATTACTGCTGGTAGGTCCTCTAAGAGTATGCTTGCTATAAGAGTAAGACAGCCTTAAATCTGTAATGCCCAAAGTCAATATAGGATGTGATGGTGAACGAGCACCAACCTAATTAGTGTTCATTTACTGCCTTATTATTGCCCCTCTACCCAGAGATGATGTAGGATGAATTAGTGGTGTTGATGGGCCAAACATAACATCCTAGTCTCACAGCTTATATCTTTATTTCTGAGCTGGGGCCTCAGTCAGCATCAACATCTGGGCTTAAGTCTGGATTGTTTCATAACTCTGGCTGTGTCTAAGATGGCATCCTATTCCCTATTTAGTGCACTCTATGTCGGCCCTGGTTAAAGGTAGTGCACTATATAGTAGTGAATAGGGTGTCTTTTTTTCCCCATCTCCTTTATCACGCAGTCCTCCATCCCATTGGTCAGCAGTATCACTTTCTCCTTGGCTTGGTCATGTGATTGATTGTGTTTCCTTTCTGAGTAGGTCTCCCAGTAAGCCCCTGGCCAGGAAGTTGATGGGTGGCACAGACTGGGAGGCTGTGAGCCGGAACAGCTTATCAGACGAGAGGCTGGAGACCCAGAGCCTGCCCACACGCTCCCCACCCGGTACCCCTAACCAGTAAGTTCCTGACACGACTCCTTATAGCATGTCCTAATATAATGCCCACATATCATGACCTTCGAGAGGGCGAGACAGACGGTGCATTTGGGAAGTATTTAGACCCCTTCCCTTTGACCTAATTTTGTTGTTACAATTTTATTCTAAAATTGATTAAATTCATTTTTACTCATCAATCTACACACATTACCCCATAATGACAAAGCAAAAACAGGTTTTTAGACATTTTTACAAATGTATTACAGTAATACCTTATTTACATAAGTAGTCAGACCCTTTGCTGTAAGACTCGAAATTGAGCTCCAGTGCATCCTGTTTCCATTGATCATCCTTGATGTTTCTACAACTTGATTGAAGTCCACCTGTGGTCAATTCAATTGATTGATTTGGAAAGGCACACACCTGTCTATATAAGGTCACACACTTGACAGTGCATGTCAGAGAAAAAAACAAGCCTTGAGGTCAAAGGAATTGTCCGTAGACCAGCAGCTCAGTGGTGTTGATGGTGCTTTGTGAATGTTGACCTGTTTAAAGGTCTTGCTCACATCAGCTACGGAGAGCGTGATCACAGTCGTCCGGAACAGCTGGTGCTCTCATGCATGCTTCAGTGTTCCTTGCCCCTAAGTGAGCATAAAAGGCATTTAGCTCATCTGTTAGCTCACGTCACTGGGCAGATCGTGGCTGCGTTTCCCTTTGTAGTCTGATTTTTTTCAAGCCCTGCCACATCCGACGAACATCAGAGCTGGTTTAATAGGATTCAATCTTAGTCCTGTATTGACACTTTGCCTGTTTGATGGTTCGCCTGAGGGCATAGCAGGATTTCTTATGAGCTTCTGGATTAGGGTCCTGCTCCTTGAAAGCAGCGCTAGCCTTTAGCTTGGTGTGGATGTTGCCTGTAGTACATGGCTTCTGGTTGGGAAATGTATGTACGGTAACTGTGGGGACGTTGTCGATGCACTTATTGATGCACCCATTGGATGAATCCCGGAAGTCTGTGCAAGCAAAACAGTCCTGTAGTATAGCATCAGAGTTTTCTGACCATATCTTTATTGAGTGAGTCACTGGTACTTCCTGCTTTAGTTTTTGCTTGTAAGCAAGAATCAGGAGGATAGAATTATGGTCAGATTTGCCAAATGGAGGGCGGGGAAGAGCTTTGTCTGCATCTCGGTGTGTGGAGTAAAGGTGGTCCAGAGTTGTTTTTCCCTCTGGTTGCAAATGTGACATGATGGTAGAAATGAGGGAAAACTGATTTAAATTTGCCTGCATTAAAGTCCCCGGCCACTAGGAGCGCCGCTTCTGGATGAACATTTTCTTGTTTGCGTATAGTCTTAAACAGCTCGTTGTGTGCGGTATTAGTGACAACATCGGTTTGTGGTGATAAATAGATGGCTATGAATAATATGGATGAGAACTCTCTTGGTAGATAGTGTGGTCTACAGCTTATCATGAGGTATTCTACTTCAGGTGCGCAATACCTTGAGATTTCTTTAATTTTATACATTGCGCACCAGCAGTTATTGACCAATACACACCCCCACCCCTCGTCTTACCAGACGTAGCTGCTCTGTCCTGCCGATACACGGAGAATCCAGCCAACTCTATATTATCCGTGTCGTCGTTCAGCCACGTCTCTGTGAAACATAAGATATTACGGTTTTTAATGTCCCATTGGTAGGATAGTCTTAATTGTAGATCAATCAGTTGGTTTTCCCGTGATTGCACTTTGGCCAATAATACGAAGGGAAGTGGTGGTTTACCTACTCGTCGACACCTCATCCAGGAATACGTCTTTCCCGAATTGAATCCTTTGTTTGTACCCCCGAGGGCAATTTAACTTATTCCAGCGGCTGCTCCAAAACATCGCCGGTGGAGAAGAGTTATTTGGAGTGGACTTGTAGTCCGACTCAGGAGGCGTGCATACTATCCCCTATCGAGTATATTGCTTGCTAATGTTCAGTCTCTGGATAATAAAGTAGACGAGTTCAGGGTGTGGATCTCCTTCCAGAAAGACATCAGGGACTGTAACATACTCTGTTTCACAGAAACATGGCTCTCTCGGGATATACTGTCTCCGTCCATACAGCCATCTGAGTTCTCAGTACATCGCGCAGACGGGAATAAAGAACTCTCCGGGAAGAAGAAAGAGGGCGTGTATGTTTCATGATTAACTTCTCACGGTGTCATTATGGTAACATACAGAAACTCAAGTCCTTTTGTTCAACCGACCTAGAATACCTCAATCAAATGCCGACCGTATTTCCTCCCAAGAGAATTCTCTTCGGTTATAGTCACAGCCATGTGTACTCCCCCCTCAAGCCGATACCACGACGGCCCTCAAAGAACTACACTGGACTTTATTCAAACTGGAAACAACATGTCCTGAGGCCGCATTTATTGTACCTGGGGATTTTTAACAAAGCAAATTTGAGGAAAAGTACCAGCGTTCTACCAACACATCGACGGTTACGGTTCAACAGGAAGTGTACATTTTGTACCCAATGTGACTTTTAAAAACATACCCAAACCATAAACTGTGGATAGATGGCAGCATTCGTGCAAGAACCCCTGCATTCATCATTGGCAAGGTGACTGGGATTATGTCCGAATACAAACAGTGTAGTTATTTCCTCCGTATATCAATCACAGGAAAAACATCCGTACAGAGACAAAGTGGAGTCACAATTCAACAGCTCCGACACGAGACGTATGTGGCAGGGTCTACAGACAATTACGGACTACAAAGGGTGTCCGCGACGTGGCTGGTTTTCCGTCTTGCTTCACCCGCTTTGAGGGTAACACAGTGCCACCGATGCAGCCAGCTTCTAAGAACTGTGGGGGCTCATTCTCCATGGCCGAAATGAGTAAGACATTTAAGCATGTAAACAAGCTGCCAGCCCAGATGGTATCCATAGCCGCTTCCTCAGAGCATGCACAGATCAGCTGGCTGGAGTGTTTACGGACATATTCAATCTCTCCCTATCCCAGTCTGCTGTCCCCACTTGCTTCAAGATTTCTGCTATTGTTCCCATGAAAGCAAAGGTAACGGAACTAAATGACTATCAGCTTGTTAAGGATCATATCACCTCTACTTTACCTGACACCCCAATAGATTCACAGAAGATGCAATCGCCTGCACACTGCCCTATTCCATCTGGACAAGAGGAATGCCTATGTAAGAATGCTGTTCATTGACTATAGCTCAGCATTCAACACCATAGTACCCTCCAAGCTCATTGTTAAGCTCGGGGCCCTTGATCTGAACCCCGCCCTGTGCAACTGCGTCCTGGACTTTCTGACGGGCCGCCCAAGGTAGGAAAACGCACCTCCGCTTTGCTGATCCTCAACACAGGGGCTCCACAAGGGTGCGTGCTCAGCCCCCTCCTGTACTCCTTGTTTACACATGATTGTGTGGCCACTCATGCCTCCAACTCAGTCATGAAGTTTACAGACGACACAACAGTAGTAGGCCTGATTACCAACAATGATGAGACAGCTTACAGAGAGGTGAGTGCCCTGGGAGAGTGGTGCCAGGAAAATAACCTCTCAACAAAGCAACGTAGCTGATTGTGGACTTCAGGAAACAGCAGAAGGAGCACACTCCTATCCACATCAACTGGACCACAGTGGAGAAGGTGGAAAGCTTAAAGTTCTTCGTCAGTGATGTGTACACCGATCTGAAATGGTCCACCCACACAGACAGTGTGGTGAACGTGCAACAGCGCCTCTTCAACCTCAGGAGGCTGAAGAAATGTGGCTTGTCACCTAAAACCCTCACAAACATTTACAGATGCCCAATTGAGAGCATTCTGTTGGGCAAAATCACCACCTGGTACCGAAACTGCACAGCCCGCAAGGTTGGTGCGGTCTGCTCAACGCATCACCGGAGGCAATCTACCTACCCTTCAGGACACCTAAAGCACCCAATGTCACAAGAAGGCCAAAAAGATCGTCAAGGACATCAACCACCCGAGCCACGGCCTGTTCACTTCACTATCATCCAGAAGGCGAGGTCAGTACAGGTGCATCAAAGCAGGGACAGAGAGACTGACAAACAGCTATCTCAAGGCCATCACATTGTTAAATAGCCGGCTTCCACCCGGTTACACAACACTGCACCACTGCACCGTTGCTGCCCTATATACAGTTGAAGTCGGAAGTTTACATACACCTTAGCCAAATACATTTAAACTTAGTTTTTAAAAATTTCTGACATTTAATCCTAGTTAAAATTCCCTGTCTTAGGTCAGTTAGGATCAAATCAAATGTATTTATATAGCCCTTCGTACATCAGCTGATATCTCAAAGTGCTGTACAGAAACCCAGCCTAAAACCCCAAACAGCAAGCAATGCAGGTGTAGAAGCACGGTGGCTAGGAAAAACTCCCTAGAAAGGCCAGAACCTAGGAAGAAACCGAGAGGAACCAGGCTATGAGGGGTGGCCATTCCTCTTCTGGCTGTGCGGGGTGGAGATTATAACAGAACATGGCCAAGATGTTCAAATGTTCATAAATGACCAGCATGGTCAAATAATAACAGTAGTTGTCGAGGGTGCAGCAAGTCAGCACCTCAGGAGTAAATGTCAGTTGGCTTTTCATATCCGATCATTAAGAGTATCTCTACCACTCCTGCTGTCTCTAGAGAGTTGAAAACAGCAGGTCTGGAACAGGTAGTACGTCCGGTGGATCACCACTTTATTTTAAGAATGTGAAATGTCTAAATAATAATCTAGATCGATTTCAGTTATTTATTTATTTCATCACATTCCAAGTTGGTCAGAGGTTTACATACACTCAATTAGTATTTGGTAGCATTGCCTTTAAATTGTTTAACTTGGATCAAATGTTTCAGGTAGCCTTCCACAAGCTTCCCACAATAAGTTGGGTGAATTTTGGCCCATTTCTCCTGACAGAGCTGGTGTAACTGAGTCAGGTTTGTAGGCGTCCTTGCTCGCACACGCTTTTTCAGTTCTGCCCACAAATTTTCTATAGGATTGAGGTCAGGGCTTTGTGATGGCCACTCCAATACCTCGACTTTGTTGTCCTTAAGTCATTTTGCCACAACTTTGGAAGTATGCTTGTCCATTTGGAAGACCCATTTGCGACCAAGCTTGAACTTTCTGACTGATGTCTTGATGTTGCTTTAATATATCCGCATAATTTTCATCCCTCATGAAGCCATCTATTTTGTGAAGTGCACCAGTCCCTCCTGCAGCAAAGCACCCTCACAACATGATGCTGCCACCCCCGTGCTTCACGGTTGTGATGGTGTTCTTCGGTTTGCAAGCCTCCTCCCTTTTCCTCCAAACATAACCATGGTCATTATGGCCAAACAGTTCTATTTTTGTTTCATCAGACCAGAGGACATTTCTCCAAAACTTACGATCTTTGTCCCCATGTGCAATTGCAAACCGTAGTCTGGCTACAGTGGAGCAGTGGCTTCTTCTTTGTTGAACGGCCTTTCAGGTTATGTCAATTTAGGACTTGTTTTACTGTGGATACTTTTGCTCCCAAGGATGAACCAGACTTGTGGAGGTCTTGGCTGATTTCTTTTTGATTTTCCCATTATGTCAAGCAAAGAGGCACTGCGTTTGAAGGTACAGTGCCTTGCGAAAGTATTCGGCCCCCTTGAACTTTGCGACCTTTTGCCACATTTCAGGCTTCAAACATAAAGATATAAAACTATTTTTTTGTGAAGAATCAACAACAAGTGGGACACAATTATGAAGTGGAACGACATTTATTGGATATTTCAAACTTTTTTAACAAATCAAAAACTGAAAAATTGGGCGTGCAAAATTATTCAGCCCCCTTAAATTAATACTTCGTAGCGCCACCTTTTTCTGCGATTACAGCTGTAAGTCGCTTGGGGTATGTCTCTATCAGTTTTGCACATCGAGAGACTGAAATGTTTTCCCATTCCTCCTTGCAAAACAGCTCGAGCTCAGTGAGGTTGGATGGAGAGCATTTGTGAACAGCAGTTTTCAGTGCTTTCCACAGATTCTCGATTGGATTCAGGTCTGCACTTTGACTTGGCCATTCTAACACCTGGATATGTTTATTTTTGAACCATTCCATTGTAGATTTTGCTTTATGTTTTGGATCATTGTCTTGTTGGAAGACAAATCTCCGTCCCAGTCTCAGGTCTTTTGCAGACTCCATCAGGTTTTCTTCCAGAATGGTCCTGTATTTGGCTCCATCCATCTTCCCATCAATTTTAACCATCTTCCCTGTCCCTGCTGAAGAAAAGCAGGCCCAAACCATGATGCTGCCACCACCATGTTTGACAGTGGGGAGGGTGTGTTGCTTTTACGCCAAACATAACGTTTTGCATTGTTGCCAAAAAGTTCAATTTTGGTTTCATCTGACCAGAGCACCTTTTCCACATGTTTGGTGTGTCTCCCAGGTGGCTTGTGGCAAACTTTAACCAACACTTTTTATGGATATCTTTAAGAAATGGCTTTCTTCTTGCCACTCTTCCATAAAGGCCAGATTTGTGCAATATTCGACTGATTGTTGTCCTATGGACAGAGTCTCCCACCTCAGCTGTAGATCTCTGCAGTTCATCCAGAGTGATCATGGGCCTCTTGGCTGCATTTCTGATCAGTCTTCTCCTTGTATGAGCTGAAAGTTTAGAGGGACGGCCAGGTCTTGGTAGATTTGCAGTGGTCTGATACTCCTTCCATTTCAATATTATCGCTTGCACAGTGCTCCTTGGGATGTTTAAAGCTTGGGAAATCTTTTTTTTATCCAAATCCGGCTTTAAACTTGTTCACAACAGTATCTCGGACCTGCCTGGTGTGTTCCTTGTTCTTCATGATGCTCTCTGCGCTTTTAACGGACCTCTGAGACTATCACAGTGCAGGTGCATTTATACGGAGACTTGATTACACATAGGTGGATTGTATTTATCCTCATTAGTCATTTAGGTCAACATTGGATCATTCAGAGATCCTCACTGAACTTCTGGAGAGAGTTTGCTGCACTGAAAGTAAAGGGGCTGAATAATTTTGCACGCCCAATTTTTCAGTTTGATTTGTTAAAAAAGTTTGAAATATCCAATAAATGTTGTTCCACTTCATGATTGTGTCCCACTTGTTGTTGATTCTTCACAAAAAAATACAGTTTTATATCTTTATGTTTGAAGCCTGAAATGTGGCAAAAGATCGCAAGTTCAAGGGGGCCGAATACTTTCGCAAGGCACTGTAGACCTTGAAATACATCCACAGGTACACCTTCAATGACTCAAATGATGTCAACTATTCTGTCAGATGCTTCTAAAGCCATGACATTTTCTGGAATTTTCTAAGCTGTTTAAAAGGCACAGTCAACTTAGTGTATGTATACTTCTGACCCACTGGAATTGTGATACAGTGAATTATAAGTGAAATAATCTGTCTGTAAACAATTGTTGGAAAAATTACTTGTCATGCACAAAGATGTCCTTACTGACTTGCCAAAACTATAGTTGTTAAAAATAAGTTTGGAGTGGTTGAAAACAAGTTTTAATGACTCCAACCTAAGTTTATGTAAACTTCCGACTTCAACTGTACATAGTTGGAATCACTGGCCACTTCAATAATGGAATAATTAAATAATATTAATATGTTTACATACTGCTTTACTCACCTCCATGTAAATACTGTATTCGATTCTGCTGTATTTTAGTCAATGGCTATATTTTATATATTTCTTAATTCCATTTTTTTACTTTTAGATATGTTTGTTGTTGTTGTGAATTGATAGATACTACTGCACTGTTGGAGCATTTCGCTACACCCGCAATAACGTGTATGTGACCAATACAATTTGATTTGATTTAGAGCTCCGAGACAGGATTGTGTTGAGGCACAGATCTGAGGAAGGCTACAAAAAAGTTTCTGCAGCATTGAATCCCCGAGAACACAGTGGCCTCCATTTTTAAATTGAAGTTTGGAACCACCTAGACTCTTCCTAGAGTTGGCCTCCTGGCCGATCTGAGAAATCGGGGGAGAAGGGCCTTTGTCAGTGAGTTGACCAAGAACCCAATGGTCACTCTGACAGAGGTCCAGAGTTCCTCTGTGGAGACGAGGAATCTTCCAGAAGGACAACTGTCTCTGCAGCACTCCACCAATCAGGCTTTTATGGGAGAGTGGCCAGACAGAAGCCACTCCTCAGTAAAAGGCACATGATAGCCCACTTGGAGTATGCCAAAAGGCACCTAAAGGACTCTGACCATAAGAAATAAGATTCTCTGGTCTGATGACACCAAGATTGAACTCTTTGGCCTGAATGCTCAGGGAAGAAACCTGGCACCATCCCTAAAGTGAAACGTGGTTGCAGCAACATGCTGTGGGGATGTTTTTCAGTGGCAGTGACTGGGAGACTAGTCAGGATTGAGAGAAAGATGAACGGAGCAAAGTACAGAAAGATCCTTGATGAAAACCGGCTCCAGAGCGCTCAGGACCTCAGACTGGGGTGAAGGTTCACCTTCCAACAGGACAACGACCCAAAGCACACAGCCAAGACAACACAGGAGTGGCTTCCCATCCAACCTGACAGCGCTTGAGAGGATCTGCCTAAGGTGCTTCAACAAAGTATTAAGTGAAGGGTCTGAATACTTGTGAAAATGTGATTTTTATTTTGAATACATTTGCAAAAACCTGTTTTAGCTTTGTCATTATGGGGTATTGTGTGTAGATTGAGGGGATTTAATCAATTTTTGAATAAGGCTGTAACGTAACACGTAATGCGGATTAATTCAAGGGGACTGAATACTTCCCCACTGTACATTGTGAGGGAATTCTAGTTCCAATACCTTCGGTAATGGTACTGACACATTTCATTGCATGAGTGAAAGGAATTATACACATTTGTGTTTCAGAGAGCTGGACAGATCATACAATCCAAATAAAATATAAGTTTTCCAACTGTGGATAGCGTACATTAATTTGCTTTGATTACACACACAATCCTCCTAACCACCGATTTGTGTGTATGCGTGCAGCCGGAACTCGTTTGTACAGGAAGGGACGAGGATGCGGCCTTCGTCGGTTGGGCACCTGGTGGACCATGTGATTCACGCCTCGCCCAGCCTCCCTGTCTTCTCCAATCACAAATCCGCGTCCTCTACCCAGGCCAACTCCATCAGCCTCGACTCTTCCCCGTAAGTCTGCTGCCACACTCTCACTCCAATCACGAGTCGGCCTCATCCACTCAAGGCAACTGCATCAGACTGGACTCCACTCGTAAGTCTGACCCCTTGTGGACACTGGACATACTGCACTAGTGAGGAAGATGAGGTGGTTATGAGTAGCCCTGTTGACATGACTGCATGATCTGACCAGGAACAACTCTGGCCCCTAGTTATAGCCCGGTACAAGTGACTAGGCCTACACTGAAACAATATGTTCGTGCTCAGAGAAAGACTGTCAAACATTATAATGGAAGATCTCTCACCAGCTCACTCCCAAAAGAACACTACTATATAGTTGTTAATGAGGATGAAAGTTGGTGACAGTGCATAGATTCCACTGTTAAAGTCCCCACTAAAGCCGCTGTCGAAAAAGTCTATGGGAGCCACGTTAAATTGGACTTGACAGTTCCAGTGCCATGCTGTCTACGCCGACTGCTGAAACAGCTGATTTTTAACGGTTAGCCTGTGGTCTGTGGCTTACAATTACAGTTCACACCCTTTCCCAAATGTCATTTAATGTTCTTCAATGGAAACAGAAACTTTGAAAACAGGCTGTAAAAAAAGTGAAGTGTTTACAGCTCTGGGGGCATGGAGGGGGTTCGGCAGGGCTGGGATGGAGCAGGATGGGGGTGGGGGGTGATCAACACAGTACTAGTAACAATAACAATGCCTTTGGCCTGTCTGACTGGAATCCATATCACCCTCTTAGGTCAAAATGCCCGTGGCTCTAGTCTACTGCAGTGTTGGTCCACTGATATCTGAGAGTAGCCTAATCCCTAGTGTCTTTGACTTAGAGCTATAGAGGTCAAATTGTCCTAATGGTTCTGTTAATGCAGTAGTGGTTCACTGACATCTGAGCGTAGCCTAACCCCCGGCCTACTAGAGTTGGGTTGCCCTGATGAGTGGGGCTATGTTCAACTTGTAAACCCAGCTCTAGCCTCACCCTGTCCCGCTCCCACCCTCTGTCGTCCCTCTGCTCGACATCCCAACCTTCAGCCATCCCTGTACTCCAGTTCCTTTGGCTGTTATGTTCTTCGAGATACCTTTCAGAGTTCCAGTAACTGTTTATTATTAGGCCAGATTGGGTAAGTGCCACTAGGAGTGGAGGACGATTAATAGCCTGTCTGTCGCAGTCTCTCCATATGTTACTGTCTTATCTTAGAGCAGGAATGTTTTTTATATGTTCTGCTGTGTTATCTTACCAAGAACTATGTCATCAGCGTTAGTACAGATACTGCACCTGTACTGGGAATGGAGGGAATAGTTCTGACATGTACATAATCCCTATTTAAGCTATGCATGTGCACACAAACATGCCTGCACTCACCATATATACTTTCTCTTCCCATTTCACTCTCATTTCACTTCTGCATTCACACACAAGCACACGCGTACATGCACACTTGCACGCACCCACATTCCGTGCCAAGCCATTTGCTCATCTCTTTTGTCACTGACCCAGAAGATGACATAACCACCTGCTCACTATTCCTGAGAGATCACACATCATTGCTATATCCAGTGACACACACACACGCACATAGATTCTCTCTCCTGCTCTCTCAAAAATAAACATAAAAACAACCATATTCCCTGTCACGTAGCCTTAGCTCAGTGAGGATAAGGTTTCAGGCGGTTGAAACCAAAGCATAGCGACCAGGTCATGTAATACCTCCCCCTCTACAACCTGATCTGTAAACCAGGAAAACATCCCTCTACACTGTCACTTGAAAGGCGGCTGACCCTAGACTGTCCTTTAAAGAATAAAGAGAATATTGAACTTTCCCTGACTTTACAGTCATTGTGAAAAAGGACCGCAATTGTAGCGCGTTATATCTTATTGTCTTGATGTAATTAGCGGAATACACCAATCTGTTTTTGTAAAGCTAACTATCCAGCATTTCAGACCAAAATACTCTAGCTTAAACTACTATTTGATAGTGTGTTACGTTGCGTCTCCCTGTGGTCAGTGAGCAGTAGTCCTGCCTGTCTCTCCCTCCCCCCAGCCTGTTTATGTTGGAGAGGCCTGTCTGTCCTTCCTGCAGGGTCCCCCTCCGGACCAGGCCAGTGTCTCCTGTGTTGTGACACCAGCCCGGCATACAGGACGCTAAACAAAGACAATGTGCTGTGACTGGCCATGACTGGCCTCTACTCCCCCTGGGCCTCCTGCGAATTCTGTGGTTGAATGACTAGGATGGTTAGGTACACTATAACCCACCCCCACTGTGACTAGGTGGGTTAGGCACACAAAGAGCCATATACTGTATATAGAGTTCAGCCAGGTTTTAGCACAGCTGCCATGTTGGAGGCTTTATTCTTTAAATGTTTGTGGTGAAATTCTGTGGTTACCCGCTTTAAACAAGCACAACATATCAGCGTATTTAAGACATTTTTATTGCGTTGCTTTTGGGATAATGTGTATCCTAGTCTGTACTGTGTTGTGGTGTCAACAAATTGCATATCTGCATTTAATGGATATCTTCATAGGTTTTGAAAACTATCAGAAATAACACCAACGTGGAAGCGGCAATTATCACTTAGCAACGACTATCGAGAAAGTGGAGGACAGAAACCGCATTGGACCAACTCTGTGTGTTTACAGTTGAAGTCGGAAGTTTACATACACCTTAGCAAAATACATTTAAACTCAGTTTTTCACTATTCCTGACATTTAATCCTAGTAAAAATTCCCTGTGTTAGGTCAGTTAGGATCACCACTTCATTTAAAGAATGTGAAATGTCAGAATAATAGTGGAGAGTGATTTATTTCAGCTTTGATTTCTTTCATCACATTCCCAGTTGGTCAGAGCTTACATACACTCAATTAGTATTTGGTAGCATTGCCTTTAAATTGTTTAACTTGGGTCAAACGTTTTGTGTAGCCTTCCACAAGTTTCCCACAATAAGTTGGGTGAATTTTGGCCCATTCCTCCTGACAGAGCTGGTGTAACTGAGTCACATTTGTAGGCCTCCTTGCTCGCACACGCTTTTTCAGTTCTGCCCACACATTTTCTATAGGATTGAGGTCAGGGCTTTGTGACGGCTGTTCCAATACCTTGACTTTGTTGTCCTTAAGTCATTTTGCCACAACTTTGGAAGTATGCTTGGGGTCATTGTCCATTTGGAAGACCCATTTGCGACCAAGCTTTAACTTCCTGACTGATGTCTTGAGATGTTGCTTCAATATATCCACATAATTTTCCTCCCTCATGAAGCCATCTATTTTGTGAAGTGCACCAGTTCCTCCTGCAGCAAAGCACCCTCACAACATGATGCTGCCACCCCCGTGCTTCACGGTTGGGATGGTGTTCTTCGGCTTGCAAGCCTCCCCCTTTTTCCTCCAAACATAACCATGGTCTTTATGGCTAAACAGTTCTATTTTTTTAAATATTTTTTTTATTTCTTTTATTTTTTTAAATACATTTTTACCCCTTTTTCTCCCCAATTTCGTAGTATCCAATTGTTGTAGTAGCTACTATCTTGTCTCATCGCTACAACTCCCGTACGGGCTCGGGAGATATCATTTGAAGGTTGAAAGTCATGCGTCCTCCGATACACAACCAACCAAGCCGCTGCTTCTTTAACACAGCGCACATCCAACCCGGAAGCCAGCCGCACCAATGCGCCGGAGGAAACACCGTGCACCTGGCCACCTTGGCTAGCGTACACTGCGCCCAGCCCGCCGCGGCCGGTTACGACAAAGCCTGGGCGCGAACCCAGGACTCTGATGGCACAGCTGGCGCTGCAGTACATCGCCCTTAACGACTGCGCCACCCGGGAGGCCTCCAAACAGTTCTATTTTTGTTTCATCAGACCAGAGGACATTTTTCCAAAACTTACGATCTTTGTCCCCATGTGCAATTGCAAACCGTAGTCTGGATTTTCTATGGTGGTTTTGGAGCAGTGACTTCTTGCTGAGCGGCCTTTCAGGTTGTCAATATAGGACTTGTTTTACTGTGGATATAGATACTTTTGACCCAGTTTCCTCCAGCATCTTCACAAGGTCCTTTGCTGTTGTTCTGAGATTGATTTGCACTTTTTCGCACCAAAGTACGTTAATCTCTAGGAGACGGAACGCTTCTCCTTCCTGAGCGGTATGACGGCTGCGTGTTCCCATCGTGTTAATACCTGCGCACTATTGTTTGTACAGATGAACGTGGTACCTTCAGGCGTTTGGAAATTGCTCCCAAGGAGGAACCAGACTTGTGGAGGTCTACAATTTTTTTTCTGGGGTCTTGGCTGATTTATTTAGATTTTCCCATGATCTCAGAGGCACTGAGTTTGAAGGTAGGCCTTGAAATACATCCTCCGGTACACCTCCAATTGACTCAAATGATATCAATTAGCCTATCAGAAGCTTCTAAAGCCATGACATCATTTTCTGGAATTTTCCAAGCTGTTTAAAGGCACAGTCAACTTAGTGTATGTAAACTTCTGTCCCACTGGAATTATGATACAGTGAATTATAAGTGAAATAATATGTCTGTAAACAATAGTTGGAAAAATTACTTGTCATGCACAAATTAGATGTCCTAACCGACTTGCCAAAACTATAGTTTGTTTAACAAGAAATTTATGGAGTGGTTGAAAAATGAGCTTTAATGACTCCAACCTAAGTGTATGTTAACTTCCGTCTTCAACTGTATGTATGCATGTATGACTCTGGGTACACAGAATAACACACACCCACTGTGTCTCCCTGTTGGAGAATGTACTGTAGCAGCTCTGCTTTGCTATTGGCCAATGGCCACAGGGGTAACTGGAGTCTCAGCTAAACCAAAAACTCTTGATTCGCTCAATGGCTTACTGAGTTCTGTTGGATTTTAGGAAATGGAACATGTCTTATCTTGAAAAAGGATCAATGACTTCACTGACTGACAGAAGGTACAGTACCATTAGCTAACACTGTCTCTCTCTACAGATCCCCAGAGACAGTAGATGGTCAGCCCCCGGCCCTGCCTCCCAAACAGTCCAGGAAGAACTTGAGCCAGATCATCCAGGACCACTCCCAGCAGAGTCTCCTTGACAACCACATCAATGAGATGTACGACATCCCCATGGCATCCGACAAATCCATGGTAAGACCACCCATACATAGACCTACAGGTAACTGCCAAAATAAAGGTAACGCCAACATAGTGTCCTAATAGGGCGTTGGGCCACCACAACCCAGAACAGCTTCAATGCACCTTGACATAGATTCCACAAGTGTCTGGAACTCTCTTGGAGGAATGCGACAGCCTTCCACATGAAATTCCATAATTTTGTGTGTTGATGGTGGTGGAAAACGTTGTCTCAGGTGCTGCTCCAGAGTCTCCCATAAGTGTTCAATTGGGTTGAGATCTGGTGACTGAGAGAGCCATGGATTTCCGGTTTACATCGTTGTCATGCCCATCAAACCATTCAGTGACCACTCGTTACTACCGAGCGATAATTTAAAAAAACTTATTAACCAACTAACTATTAACCAGCTAACCATTTATTTATTTTTTTGAAACAACTAATTGACCAACGCCCGTTCAATTATTTGAATTCCATTTCGTTATATTTTTCTCTATGAGCTCGATGTGCAGTTTCTGTAGCGATAAGTCGAATGAAGCCTGAACTGTGCAATGTAGTTGGGAATTCCAACAGGCCAATATTCTACAGTTTTGTGCAGAAAACTTGGTAATTAACTATAATGACCATGATCCATTGCGCGTCTGCTTAAACTTATCTGGTCTGTGCGGAGCAGAAAGAGGGACGAAAGAACGCTTGATCGAGGGGGATAGAAAGCAGTTGCTTTGAGCTTGAAAGTACATGATCTAATTGATTTGATAGTTTGTATTCAGCAGTCATAAAAGTATGCCTTATTTACTTTGAAGAACTACTAAAATAGCAACTCTATAGAGATGACTGGGAATGAAATAAGTCATCAAATAAAACAAGTATTTTATTAAAGTGTATAAGTCATGTAAATAAATGATGGTTAAGTGATGAGCAGTAATAGGCAGTCACTACTATCATGGGACTTTTAGTAATCGTTTTATTCAGTGTTACAGTATTCAATCCACATAATGCAGTGCATTTAAAGTGGAACTGACAGCGTTGAACTATTTTGCAGATATAAAAGACAATCATAATATCAAGTCAAAAAGATAAAATTCCCAGTTTGTGGTACTAAACTAACTGAGGTTTTTAACATAGGTTTAATAAGACTCAATGTTCCATGATGCACACGAAGGCATTGCTGGGGGAATAGATTGAATGCAGTTCAATGCATGATTTAATATAATCCACCAATACATTTGTTGGTAGTCCAAAATAATGTTACTATCAGGTTGTAAATCACATGGCCTAGTGCATTGTTTGCTGCCTCCATTTGGGATGCACTTTTTCAGTTTCAATTACTTAATATTTTGGACAGAAACAGACGAATGTAACTAAGGCTGGGAATGTCAACACAATCAAACTAGTAAGCGCAATGATCACAAGTCAGTCATAACATGGCTAATAGGCTAGCGTATCTATTCATGTAGCAAGCAAAGAACACAGTAACATTAGCTAGCTAGCTGCAAGTCCCATGATGGTAGTGACTGCATATTACTGCTTATCACTTAACCATTTATTTACGTGACTTTCACACTTTAATTAAATACTTGTTTTATTTGATGACTTATTTCATTCCCAGTCATCTCTATAGAGCTGCTGCCTGGAGGAGTGGTGAGTGAATGACTTTTCCCCGATATCGTTTTTTTGGTGGCTATACCCAGCTAGAGATGCAGGTGCCATTTGGTTAGCTAGCAAGAACTTGAACGACTGTTATCCAGTTAGTGAATTTGCGAACGCAATAGATATGCTATCTACTCCGTTTTCAGAGCACTGTCGTCTTTAGTGTCCCAGAGCACAGAATAACTGATGAATTTACAAATGCGCAACACCCACTGAATATGACCGGTGTCAGTAAACGTAGGTAATAAAATTATTTGTTAGTCACAAACGCTCTAGATAACATGTAAACAGCCTAGCTAACCAGCTCTGCTAGGGCGAGTAAAATGGTCAGTGAGGTTTTCTGGAAGTTGTATCTGGAAGTAGTTATAGCAAGCTAGCCAACTTTAGCCAGTCAGGCAAGCTGCAGAAGGATGAGTAGACTACAATTCCCCATTGCTTATCAGTGCAATTTTGAGAGGGTTTATCTAATGTTCCTCTGTTATATTTTCGCTTTTTCTGACTAGCATTCGATTTTTTCTTGTTGATGTTCATAACTGAGGGAGAGAGCCTACCTTCTCATGGTTGTTTGATCCATGGGATTGTAAAGTTCCCAAATGTAAGATGACTACCGTGGTGTTTACATATTTGCAGAAATCCATTCTGGTGTATTTTCTGACTTTTGGCGAATGTGTTGTAATGATCTCAAGTCACCCTGTTGCAGCTGCCTGTAAACACACAGTCCATTTCAAAGTGAATGATGGCAGGCGTGTGTGGCAAATGGCTTGTTTGCATGACAAAGTGAAAACATATTTTTAGAGATGTTTGCAAATTTATAATAAATTAAAAACAGAAACCTTATTTACATTGCTGAGACGTGAAATTTTGGTCAGGTGCATCCTGTTTCCATGGATCATCCTTGAGATGTTTGTACAACTTGATTGGAGTCCACCTGTGGTAAATTCAACTTATTGGACATGATTTGGAAAGTCACACACCTGTCTATATAAGGTCCCACAGTTGATAGCTTGGTTTTTGCTCTGACATGCACTATGTGGTCGAAGGATTTGTCCGTAGAGCTACGAGACAGGATTGTGTTGAGGCACAGATCTGGGTAAGGTTACCAAAAAATGTCTTCAGCATTGAAGGTGCCCAAGAACACAGTGGCCTCCATCATTCTTAAATGGAAGCAGTTTTGAGCCACCAAGACTCTTCCTAGAGCTGGCCGCCTGGCCAAACTGAGCAATCAAGGCAGAAAGGCCTTGGTGGGGGAGGTGACCAAGAACCCTATGGTCACTCTGACAGAGCTCTATAGTTCCCCTGTGGAGATATGAGAACCTTCAAGAAGGACAACTGTCTGCAGCACTCCACCAATCAGGCATTTATGGTAGATTGGCCAAATGGAAGACACTCCTCAGTAAAAGGTAAATGACAGCCTGCTTTGAGTTTGTCAAAAGGCACCTAAAGACTCTGAGAAAATGAGAAACAAGATTCTCTGGTCTGATGAAACCAAGATTGATCTCTTTGACCTGAATGCCAAGTGTCATGTCTGGAGGAAACATGGCACCATCTCTACGGTGAAGCATGGTGGTTGCAGCATCATGCTGTGGGGATGTTTTTCAGTGGCAGGGACTGGGAGACTAGTCAGGATCGAGGGAAAGATGAACTGAGTAAAGTACAGAGATCCTTGATTAAAAACCTGTTCCAGAGCGCTCAGGACTTCAGACTGGGGCGAAGGTTTACCTTCCAACAGGGCAACAACCCTAAGCAGACAGCCAAGACAATGCAGGAGTGGCTTTGACACAAGTCTCAATATCCTTGAGTGGCTCAGCCAGAGCTCGGACTTGAACCCGATTGACATCTTTGGAGAGACCTGACAATAGCTGTGCAGGGATGCTTCCCATCCAACCTGACAGAGCTTGAGAGGATCTGCAGAGAAGAATGGGAGAAACTCCCCAAATACAGATGTGCCACAAGCTTGTAGTGTCATATTGTTACGGTTGTATTTTCTTTCCTTCTGCCCTAGTCACAGGTGTCACTCATCAGAAGACACACCTGCTTTCCCATACCCAATCACATCCCCTTTCCCTTGGTTTAAAATAATCCCAATCAGTTGTCTCTGCAGCTACTTCTCTTTTTGTTTTTGCACCTACATGTCACATTTGTCCATTATTATGTGAGTATGTATTGTTATGGTGCATGACTGTTCGTTTGTTGGTGGGAAAAGGGGGTACAAATCCAAGTCGCCCATGGGCATACATTACCCGTAGGAAAACTTTGTCTTAGAGCCCTAGTTAGAACTGGGCGGACCACCCACTGTATTTTATTGGTTAGTTAGCTAGCGGTTATTTAAGCAAGTAAGACTAGCTTAGGGGTTTTTGGATATTTATTATTTATTTCCTTGGGTCCAGCTCAGCCCCCCCCCCCCCCCCCCCCCCCCATTACCGTGTGTTTAAACAATAAACCTTAAGTGTTTAACTGTAGATTTAGGTTTTCTGTTGTTTTTAGTTCTCACTTTTCCTTTTCACTGTTATCGTTTCCATCCCCCCTAGACTGCAGGGCCAAAGGGTTCGTAACACATACCCAAGAAGACTCGAGGCTGTAATCGCTGCCAAAGGTGCTTAAACAAAGTACTGAGTAAAAAGTCTGAATACTTATGTAAATGTGATATTTCAGTTTTTTTTATACATTTGCAAAACTTTCCAAACCTATATTTGCTTTGTCTTTATGGGGTATTGTTTGTAGATTGACGGGGGGGAGGGGGGGGGGGGGGGGGTTTATTTAATACATTTTTTAATAAGGCTGTAATGTAACAAAATGTGGAAAGTCATGGGGTCAGAATACTTTCCAAATGCAATTCCCAAATATTTAAGAGTTTATGATAATGTGAATTACTGTATTTAAGAATTCTTTTGACAGTGTCATTCTTCCTGGGGGTGTATATGAACTGATTTTAGTCAGATTTATTGTGGTTAAAATGCTGTACGTTCCACTTTAATGTATTTTTTTAATCAAAACCAAAACCTGTGATAATTAAAAAAAACTACTTGATCCGAAACCAAGCCGACCTTACAAAAGCACTAATCGCTCAGCACTACCACTCGTTCCCTCTTGATGTGGGAATTTTCATCCTATGGGGGCGTTGCCATGGTAGACAAAATAATGGTCTGCCCACCATTTTTTTCATGACCCTAAGCATGATGTAATATTAATTGCTTAATTAACTCAGGAACCACACCTGTGGAGTAGACCCTGCTTTCAATATACTTCGCATATTTCATTATTTTCTATTATTCAGCAGTTAACTGTAGATATGTCTCATCATTATGTGATCCTTAACCCATAGCAATTCCCACCCACTTGACTACTTCAAAATGGTGATAGTCCTCAATGGTGCTACCCATGCTAAAACAGGCTTTTGGGCTGTAAGCCTATGAACCACCCTGACTGTCTGCCACTTTTACGCTTCATGGTTTTCATGATGTTCCACAATGGGTTAATTCAGTTGTACGGAAATGATTTAAAACTATGGCCAGGAGGTTTTCGTGACCTCTGAAGAACTCTAGGCCCTTCAAAAGCTCTTTGGGCTGTGATAGCCTTTCCAATCTCTGTCTCTTCCTCTACAGCTGAACGGTGTTGTCTCTCACGACAATCTGGTTTTGCTCAAGATGAGGCCGGATGACAGTGGACGATTTGGCTTCAATGTCAAGGTGAGACCACTGCCTACAGTAGATGCCCTTATATAATTATATGCCGTAACATGCTCTCAGAGGGTAATCTCCTGGCCCTACTAATACTGATCCTATATAGGGCGGCAGGTAGCTTTAGCGTTTAAGAGTGTTTGGCCAGTAACCTTAAGGTTTCTGGTTCGAATCCTGAGCCGACTAGGTGAAAAAAACTTGTGCTCTTGAGCAATACACTGAACCCACATTGCTCCTGCAAATCACTCCGGATAATAGGCAGATTATTTACCTCTCTCCATTGCCTTGGTTTTAGGGTGGAGCTGATCAGAAGATGCCTGTCATTGTATCTCGTGTGGCCCCTGGGACATCCGTATGTTAACCACCCATCACTAGCAACACCCCATATATTTACAGTACACATACTCATGTTGTACTCTCTGAGATAATCAAACAACCTCTCACTTGTTCTATCACTTCCGCCCTCTCACTCACACTGAATTTCTCACATTTCTTTCTCTATTTCTCGCTCTCTATATATCTACCCCTCGTCTCACTCTCTTGCTATTTCTCTTTCTCCTCCCTCTCGCGCTCTCTTCCCCCACTCACTCTCATTCTGACTCTCACACACAGCATATGAAACATTCCATTGTTTGGAGTAAACTCACACTTGTGCTGTAGCTCAGTAAATGAACTGGTCTGATTTGACGTCACTTAGCAGCAGTCCATTCACAGCTCCGTTAACAAGGCTTCAGGATGTTACTCTGGTGTTGATGAAGTCAAAGTGAACCAACAACAGTTAGTCCTCTTTGTTGTAATTTACCACAAGCTATTGCTACGGGCCCCATATTCACAAAGGGTCACAGAGACAGAGTAGGACTGCTGATACAGGATCAGTTTTGTCTTTTAGTTCATAATGAAGGTTGATATGGACAGGGCAAACCTGATCCTTGATCAGTACTCTTACTCTGAGACACTTACTCTATGAATGCAGGCCTAGTATTGTAGTCTAACCACTTGACCCAACTGTGTTCTGACTGCATTCTTCTCCAACCCTCTACAGGCTGACCTGTGTGTCCCTCGTCTGAACGAAGGTGACCAGGTGGTTTTGATCAACGGTCGTGATATCTCAGAGCACACTCACGACCAGGTGGTCATGTTCATCAAGGCCAGTTGTGAGAGCCACTCAGGAGAGCTCATCCTATTGGTCAGGCCCAATGGTGAGGAGAGGATTTGTTTTGTTAAATATTTACACTTACATTACTAAGTCATCTCCTTTGGTTTATTATTACAATGCTCGGGTTAAAACAGGCCAAATCATCCCAGTACAGGTTCGAAGAACAGGTGACCCCAAACAAAAGTTAGGCTACCTTCCAATATCAACACTATAGATTTCCAATTAGAAAAATGCGTACCTCATGAATTGCTTATTACGTGGTTTGCTGGTGTGAATATTAAAACTGAGCCGAGCCATAGACTTGTACATTAATAATATAGGATGCCGTTCTTCTCTTGACACTGTTCTAAACTAACCGTGTTGCTTCCCTATGTCCCCAGCCATCTATGACGTGGTGGAGGAGAAGCAGGAGACTGAGCCAGACTTTCAGTACATCCCAGAGAAGTCTCCCCAGGACCCCTCTCAGCTGGACCAGGATGCCTGGAGGGATTCCATTAACACCCTGAAGGAGGGTCTGATCAGCGGGGGAGTACTCACCCAGTTTGATGTGAGTCCTCCCCTCACTTACATATTAAAAGCTTTTGTTAGCAATACTCGTATCAATTTTTCCTAATATTATTGTGAT
Organism: Oncorhynchus mykiss; assembly: GCF_013265735.2. Lineage (NCBI taxonomy): Eukaryota > Metazoa > Chordata > Actinopteri > Salmoniformes > Salmonidae > Oncorhynchus > Oncorhynchus mykiss. The sequence continues at coordinate 54,298,161 of NC_048567.1, forward strand.
TTTTGGTTGCACCTCGATTCATATTGGTCGTGTTCACTGCTCTTTTGTCTTTCTGAGGTGACTGGATGTGTGATGAGAGCAATAGCACCCCCTAGTTTCTGCTCTATTGTTTTGACCTCGAGGGCACAAAAGAGGTTACCACTTTCTGGAGGGAAATTCAGCGTATGACTGTTACACAAGTTTTACAATATCAACTTTATTGATGTTTTACTTTATTTCATGGCACAGACGAAAATTACTTATGCTATCACTGTGTGAGGAATAATCACCAAGTGAAGTAGTTTACAACAAAATGCTAATTCAATGATGCGTCGACTGCTCGTTTAATGTGGTGAGGAACACCAGTTTAATTTCTTCTCTGTATTCCGATATCTTCCTTTCTTTCATCAGGCACACTTAATAGCTTCCTGTTTCTCTGGCCTGTTGTGTTATTACACTATAATAATGTAAATAAAATGTGTTGGCAAGAGAAATGCGCACACGCACACAGACCAAATATACCGGCATGCACTGAGAAAATGTGTGGGTTTATCCACATTTTTGTTTTGGTCTTTATCTGCTATTGCACTTCACATACAGTGTATCAATGTATGTTCATTTGAAAGATTAGCGGCATCTTATGGATTCCACACACAGCAGGTGGAAGCAGCTTATGCAAAGATGTGGGCCTATAAGACATAGCAAGCATTCTCAGACCATTTTTGTTGGACAAGTTCGCTCACAACCAACAGAAAGTAACTTCCATCTCACAACATGATCAATTTTGTTATGTTCCCATGCAAGAAAACAAAAAATGGAAACAACAAAGAGTCACTAACAGCCAAAACAAAACAGGTGGGGTTTTAGGATAGGTTCTGAAAGACACTCATGGGGTGTTCACTGAAAGTTGACCAGCAACAACAATTGGGACCTAAAAGACAACTAAAGGTGTTAACCCTCCACATCTCTCAAGACAATTGGTGCACTGGGCCAGCCACTCTTAAATATCACCTGCGCCAGCACAGGTGAAACACTTTCCCACTAACAAGATGACAAACCAGCACCGGTGTAACATACTGACTAAAGGGGTTGACACCAATAGGTACGTCCCACATTCTAACGTCCAACCACGAAATATGAAATAGGAAAACCAAAGTCTATAACAACATAAAAATAAGCCCGGTAGTAGCCTGCCATTCCCAAGAGTCGGTGCAGTTCCTGGTGAGGAGCTGGCTCTGGAAGATTTGATGGCCTCCACTTTTGCCAGGACTGGTCGGACTTCCCCTTGCCCCACCACCTTACCGAGATCATGATAAAAATCAGAAATATTCTTTTCTCACAGCAACTTTACCGGAAGAGGCCTGGAATGACAATGTTGTGTGCCAAATTACCTCAGAACATTTCCAAAAACCGCTACAGAGACATCTCACCTTGTGAGTATCAAACACACAGTTCACTCTACTTTTCTTAGTTAATCTGTGTTAAGACTGTTAACCCACCATTTCACACTCCACTCCTTCTTTCTCTCTCCCCTCTCCTCTTCTGTTTATAGACGACGCAACGCGGGTCATTCTGAAAAGCACAGATGACTACATTAATGCAAATTACATCAACGTGAGTGCTGTTCGCCTCAGTCCACCCACACCAACCATGGCGTTTTTGTTCAGCAGGTCTATAATAGGCTTTCTATCGGCCAAGATGGTGTAGTCTCCACTCCAAAGACTGAAAATGGACACATGCTTGCATACCCACACACTCTTGGATTTATTAACACACAACATACACCACAGAACACTCACCCAACATACACCCCTACACACAGGTCTTATTCTTCTCTACTCCTCTCTGTACTGTAGATGGAGATCCCGGCATCGAGCCTAATCAACCGGTACATTGCGTGCCAGGGCCCGTTGCCCAACACTTGCCCAGACTTCTGGCAGATGACCTGGGAGCAGGGCTCCTCCGTGGTGGTCATGCTCACCACTCAGGTGGAGAGGGGACGGGTACGTGTCATACAAACGACTTTGCGATTGAGAGACAGCTGTTTCTCTGTATGTTTGATTATATTTTTGGATAAAGATGTATGTATTTATCCTCTTTTCTCCCATGGCTGATGCTCCTAAGCTGAGGCTAAAGGCTTATGTTGCTCTATACCAACAGGTGAAGTGTCATCAGTACTGGCCCAACACTGACAGCACTGCTACGTACGGCCACTTCCAGGTGGCCTGTCTCACTGAGGAGGGCAACTCTGCTTTCCTGGTCCGAGACATGACCCTCACACACTTCGAGGTAACAGTATGCTCACAGGTCATTGTTTTTTCCCAATGACCAGTGCTAATGTAATGTTAGCTATTTGGAAGTCAAAGTAAACATACAGAAATGGTTGTTCACAGCTAGTCCTCCTCAATACAGTAGGCTATATTCCAGGTACTAAAATTATTAAAAGCATTACAAACACAGTGGGACTATCGCTTTAAGCGTTTAAAAGATGAGAGCGGCAGCACTGAGTTGCCATGGTGACTTGTGTGGGCTGTTCTCTTTTCGGTCTCATGTGATGGATGTATCATGTTGCCATGGTGACTGGCCTCTACAGCCATGAGGCTTCCAGTATTAACATGTAGCCTGTGTGTGTTACCATGGTCTCACTGATAGATGTTAAAGGGGAAAACACATTTTGTTTTACGCCATGTAACGAGGCTACACATTTTCCCCCCCTGTTGTCATGGTAACGTTGCACTGACTTTACTGTGTGTTGCCATGGTGACAGAGCGAAGAGGTCCGGGAGTTGACCCAGATCCAGTATGTGGCCTGGCCGGATCACGGCGTCCCAGACGACTCATCAGACTTCCTGGACTTTGTCAGCCTGGTGCGGAGCAAACGAACCGGCAAAGATAAGCCCATGGTGGTCCACTGCAGGTAGGGAGCATAATGCATGACACACATCTAAGACACACACATCATTTGATACAGCAAGAAACACTCAATGAAATCAAGATAAAAATGTAATATTTTTTTCACTAAACAACTGTGTTCATTGCAGTGTGCCTCTATCTGACTGTAGCCCCAGTCTCGCTCTCCCTCAAATTATGCTACTCCTCTCCCTCTTTGTGGATCTGTTTGTCCTACTATACTGCTACATAGTGTTTCCTCTGGCAAAATGTGTACCAGTGGCTGAAGTTTCTGGAAGAGGGCCCCCTCCCCTGGACAATTTTCATGTAGGACTGAGAAGCTCAATTCTGGTGACTTTTTGAAAGCACATTCTACTCCAAAATGAGTGAGAACTTGGGTAACTTGGTAATTCTGTACTTCTTACAGAAACCACTTCATGGCAAAAAAAAATGTTGTCCCAACACTTTCCCTGGTTGCCCCTTCTCTTGCTCAACTAAAACATTTGTCTTCTTCATCACAATTTAAGTCACTCAAAAAGTGGTAGGTAACGTACTTCTGCTAAAAACTCTGAATTTAAAACTTCTGTCTTCCCCGCGATTGCAAGAATTATTGTGTGCTTTGACTGCTTGTCAGAATGCATGTTTCCCTCCCTATGGCAATCGTAACTTGACAGAAATATGAGGCGCATTCATCTCGCGTGGAACGCGCACAACAAGCCTACTAGGTAAATAGATAAACTGTTCTACTATGGGGTTTAATGACTGAAGCGGAAACACTACACCTACACACTGCTGTAGTACACAGCCCAGCAGCACAGAACGCTCCTCATAGAACACCTACACGCCTTCATAAATCCACATCGCAGGCCTTTACTCAAGCCAAGTTATCGGACTCAGCCAAGACATGCCCTAACAACACACTGGAATGAATGCAGTACTGTATAGCACCCAGGGATAGGGATATTTCTGTATTCTAATCCAGCTTTAATTCCATAAACATATTGTTATGTGTGTTGCTATGTGCAAGGAAAATATTTTCCATTGTTTTAAAAGGTAGAAATGATGTCATGAGTTTATGTAGAAACATCTTCCTCTGCCCCTTCCTGCCCCCCCACCCCCCTGCTGTGTCATCCTGCAGCGCGGGGATTGGCCGAACAGGAGTTCTCATCACCATGGAGACAGCGTTGTGCCTGATGGAGTGCAGTCAGCCCGTCTATCCATTAGACATAGTCAGAACCATGAGAGACCAGAGAGCCATGATGATTCAGACACCTGTAAGTCCTGCACTCTTCTCTACGTCCTCCTCTTCCATCCCTCTCTTTATCCTCATCACTCTCTTCCTCTCCCGTCTGTCTATGTTTCACGTTTTCTCTTATCTTCCTCCTCCATCTTTTCTAGGCTAACTAGCCTCCATCGCCTTATCCAGAATGGCGAGTTAGAATAGAAGGAGCACAGTGTAGTCTTGTACGGTGTTACTAATTGAAAGGAGAGGATAATCCTACTGGTATGATGCCTCTTTTATTCATCCCTGTTGTACTGTCCGTGGTAGGCTTTCCATTGTTACAGTCTACCAGTGATAACCTTTTGTGCCATGACAATGCCGTTGTCTCTCCAGATTCCCATTTTTAGGGTAGGTGTAAGGGTTTTGTACACTTGTTGAGATTTACTTGTCTGGGCTACAGTATATACAGTGGGGTCTGAAATTGACCCCCTTAATAAAGATGAGCAATAAAGACTATGACATAAGTAATTCAAATTCTGAGCTATATTGTGTGCAATAAAAGGGAAATTATTTTATACAAATACAATTGCTCTGAGAAAGAGTGAAACTTTTTTTCTGAAAAACTATTGACATCCCAAAAGATATGTAAAATAGAGTAGTCAAACATTTATTATTGGTCCCATATTCCTGGCACCCAATGATTACATCAAGCTTGTGACTCTACAAACGTGTTAGTTGCATTTACATTTGGTTGTTTTTCAGATTTGTTTGTGTCCAACGAATGGTATATAATGCATTGTAATTTCAGTCATTGCAATTTTATTGCAATTAAGAATATAATGTTTCTAAACACAATGTGGATGCTACCATGATAATGTATGATCCTGAATTAATTGTGAATACTGATAAATTATAAAGTTGAAAGGTGAAACATCACACCACCAAGACATGCTAACCTCCCCTGTTATTGGTCATAGTCAGTATTTACAAAGGAGGATAACATTATTACATTTTCATGCATTTTGGAGTAGAATGTCCTTTAAAGTCACCAGAAGTGGCCTAACAGTCATTCAACAACAACAACAAAATCATAGAACACTGGAGAACATTACAAAATCATGGGCATTAATATGGAGTTGGTCAACCCCTTTGCTGCTATATCAGCCTCTACGCTTTCCACTAGATGTTGAAACATTGCTGCGGGGACTTGCTTCCATTCGGCCACGAGCATTAGTGAGGTCGAGCACTGATGTTGGGCGATTAGGCCTGGCTCGCAGCCGGCGTTCCAATTTATCCCAAAGGCGTTCGATGGGGTTGAGGTCAGGGCTCTGTATAGGCCAGTCAAGTTCTTGGCCGTATATAACCTCACTCACTTTTGCGAAGCACAGCCCCCACACCACCAAAGGGATATGAACAGACCACTAACTTACTACCCTGAGACACGAAGATCTCCATCGCCGCACGAGCCAGAGGCAGCACAAGACCGGACAGGAAGATCGCGTCAAGGCTCTGAAGGCGAATAATGCCGGAAACGTAAGCCGATTTGTTTACTTGTCCTGTCAATAAATCTATCAAATGTATGCAGGAACAGTGCTCATTTTTCTTTGTTCTCCCAGTTCGTCACCAGTTTTAAGTATCTTGGGGTAAGGAATGTTTTTGGGGATTTTCAATTCCCTCAGTCGAGCACCGGATTTCCCCTTTTTCGTTTTAGCTTTGCTGTAGCACCTTTGTGTACCTTCTTTCCGTCACGTCAGTGACTCAACCCACTCAAGTAGAGTATAGCGAAAAAAGCCTGGCATGACGTGATACACCCCTCCGAGGGACTGCATGGGAGAGCACGAGCAAGCCAGTGACTCAGCCCCCATAATCGGGTTAGAGGCAGAGAATCCCAATAGAGACAGGGGAGCTGGCCAGGCAGATGCAGCAAGGGTGGTCACGCCAGAGCCTTGCCTTTCTTCTTTGCTCCCCTGGGCCAGACTACACTCAATCATAGGACCTTCTGAAGTGATGAGTCTTCAATAAAGACTTTTGAGACCAAAAGCCTTGCCCATTCCATAAAATGGTGCCCGATAGGAGAAATCCCTGCCTCCAGCTGTTTGCTTAGAAGTTAAAGGAACAATAAGGAGGCCTGCGTCTTGTGACCATAGCGTGTAGGTATATACCCACACGTGTAGGTATATACAGCAGGACCAAATCGGAGAGGTGGGTAGGATAAATTATTTATAAGTTAACAGTAAAACCTTAATCAGCCCTAGCCTTAACAGTAAGCCAAGGTAGGTAGGTTTGCACTGGAAGTAATATGATCAAATTTGTCAAGATTCTAACAGATGTATTTAGCACTACCTGAGGTTTACTTAGTGCCTCATCTGGGTCGCCAGAGAAGAGACAAAAACATGGGAGGTTTCAGATTTTTGCAGTATTACGAAGATGGAAAAATGGTGCTCTTGAAATATTTTGTATTTGTTCGTCAGCCATCCACTTTTGTCTAAAACACAGACTTTACCATTCATCAATATGTACAGATGTGTGTCGTCTACATAGCAGTGAAAGTTGAGTGTTTCCGAATGACACCAAGAGGTAGCATACACTGTCGCCAGTTTATTAGGTACACCCAACTAGTACTGGGTCGGACCCCCTGAATTCCTCGGGATGGATTCTACAAGATGTGGTATTCAAATGTTGCTCAATTGGTATAAAGGGACCTAGTGTGTGCCGGGAAAACATTCCCACACCATTACACCGCCACCAGCACAATTCTTGCAATTCTCCTTCAACCTCTTGTCAACTAGCTGTTTTCACCCACATGACTGCCGCTGACTGGATTTTTTAAAATTTGTTGTACCATTCTTGGTAAACCCTAGACACTGTCAAGCATGAAAAGCCCAGGAGGCCGGCATTTCTGGAACCGGCGTGCCTGGCACCGATGATCATACCACACACAACGTAGCGTAGGTTACTCGTTTTGACCATTCTAATGTCCAATCGAACAGTATCTGAATGCCTTGATGCCTGGCTGCCTGCTTTATATAGCAAACCACGGCGTGACCCGCTGTCTGTAGGAGCGAACCATTTTCCTGAACGGGGTGCTGTACCAAATTAACTGGCTACAGAGTGTGTGTATATAGTGATAACAATAGTACTTGAACGGAACATTGGGGACACAAATTGACCATTGATTTGTCAGATGACAAACCATCCACAGACAAACTATCTTTCTGACAGATAATGTCTATACCAGGCAAGAACTTGTCTGCGTAGACCAATTAGGGTTTTCAATTTCTCCCAAAAAATGTGGTGGTCGACATTGTCAAAATCTGCACTAAGGTCTAGGAGCACAAGGACAGACGCAGAGCCTTGTCTTGTCTGACGCCATTTGAAGGTAATTTACCACCTTCACGAGTGCAGTCTTAGTACTATAATGGGGGTTTAAAACCAAACTGGAGCGTTTTGCGTACATAAAGGAAGACAGTGAGTGGCTGAGCTACAGCTTTTTCAGTTTTCTTTTCTAAATGAATGGGAGATTCAGTATAGGCTGATTTTAGTTTTAAAATAATTCCGGGTCAAGTTTTGGCTTTATCGGGAGAGGCTTTATTACTGCACCTTTAGGGAGTTTGGTACACATTCGAAGGACAGGTAGCCGTTTATGTTCAACATAGGAGGGCCAAGCACAGAAAGTAGGTCATTCAGTTGGAATAGGTTCCAGTAGACAGCTGGAAGGTTTAGAGGCCATGACTATGAAAAAAGGGTACTGTTACATCGCTCCTTTGTGTTCCTTTTTAATCCTCTGAATTTTTTTGTTTAGCTCAACATTAAATTACTTCATCAATCATGCAGGCCGTCATTGAAAATAAGAATTTGTTCTTAACTGACTTGCCTAGTTAAATAAAGGTAAAATAAAAAAATGCAATGTGGATAGAGCAGCTTGCTATAGAGCGGGCAAGCTATAGCTCAGTGAGTTGTTTACATGTGTGATGAAGGGCAAGTGTAGGGCACGAGATGCAACTAAATTTTGCGGGTGTGGAGAAGGAGAGAGAGAGAGAGCGAGAGGATGGATGAGGCTTGGCTTGGAGCGCTGGGCATCTTGGGATAACATGCATTATCTGAATTAGGACCACAGAATTATACCTACAAAGAAGTGGCTTTTATGGAGGAACTTCAAAGTTGGCTTAACTTTGGACCAGAGAAGCTAGATAGCTAACAAGCTTGTGTGTGCAGCGCGGAATGCTGTATAGGTCCAGGAGGCCTGTAAACAGTAGCTATAAAAAGTGATTGAGCAGGCAGCATAGATTTCATGACTAGAGCCTCAAAATACCAATGTGCAGTCTTTTCTTTTTGTAAATTGACCTTTTCCTTTGTGGGATCCGCGGGGGAAATCTGGTCACTAGTGTAACCAGGAGGAGAGGCCTCATTTAGCGCAGTAAATTAATCGGGCTTAAGCCCCGTTTCAGTCAGACCAATCACGTCAAGTTTATGATCAGGGATTAGTTCCTTGACTGACTGCCTTGGAAGTGAGGGATCTAACATTAAGTAGTCCCATTTTGAGATGTGAGGCGTTATCACAATCTCTTTGATTAATGACCGGAATGGAGTTTTTTTTATTCCAGTGAGATTGCTAAGGCGAACACCACCATGTTAAATTTTGCATGACCTAGATCAAGGCACAGACCCGTTCTCAATGGGGAAAACTGAGCTGACTGTGCTAGGGGCAGACTCCACTAAGCTTGCAGGCAGGCTAACAGCATGCTGCCCGGCCTGCATCCTAGCTCATTGTGGTGCTAGAAGAGTTTGAGCTTGTCTATGTTGATAGATAAAATGAGAGCACCCCTCCATCTAGAATGGAGTCCATCCTTCTTCAGCAGGCCAGGCTTGCACCCATTTGTGGGTGAGTCCAGGAATGACCAATTATCTACAAATTATATATTTTGGGAGGGGCAGGAAACGGTTTTCAAATTGCGATTTGAGTTTTACGAGTCTGCTATAGAGCTCATCATCCTGCTAACTGGGAGAGGGCCAGAGACAATTACTTGATGCCAACATCTTTCTAGCTAAGTTAAACGCTGAAACTGTTGCGCTTGGTGACCTTTGACTGTTTCATCCTAATATTGTTGGTTCCTACATGGATAACAATATCCCTCTACTCTACACTTGCCAGTTCTGGCAATATTCAGATTAGTCCCTACATCGGCAGCCCTGCCCCCTGGTAAACAATGTATGATTGCTGCGAGATTATTTTTAAGTCTATTGCGGGTAATGAAGTTGCCAATTACTAGGGTTTTAATTTTGTCTGAGCTAATGGTGGGAGGATTCGGCGGCTCAGACCCCGTAACGGGTGGAGGAGAGACCTGAGAAGGCTCGGACTCTGACTAGTTGCTTGTGGGGAAAACCAGTTGAAAGTTTCTATCGGCTGAATGAGCATGCTGACAGCATTTCTTTCCAGAAGCCATGAGAAAATTGTCAGGTTGTGGGGACTGCAGGGGGATTAACACTACAGTACAGTCGTGGCCAAAAGTTTTGAGAATGACACAAATATTCATTTTCTCAGTCTGTTACCTCAGTTTGTATGATGGCAATTTGCATATACTCCAGAATGTTATGAAGAGTTATCAGATGAATTGCAATTAATTGCAAAGTTCCTCTTTGCCATGCAAATGAACTGAATCCCCCAAAAACATTTCCGATGCATTTCAGCCCTGCCCCAAAAAGACCAGCTGATATCATGTCAGTGATTCTCTCGTTAACACAGGTGTGAGTGTTGACGAGGACAAGGCTGGAGATCACTCTGTCATGCTGATTGAGTTCGAATAACAGACTGGAAGCTTCAAAAGGAGGGCGGTGCTTGGAATCATTGTTCTTCCTCTGTCAAACATGGTTACCTGCAAGGGAACACGTGCTGTCATCATTGCTTTGCACAAAAAGAGCTTCACAGGCAAGGATATTGCTGCCAGTAAGATTGTACCTAAATCAACCATTTATCGGATCATCAAGGAGAGCGGTTCAATTGTTGTGAAGAAGGCTTCAGGGCGCCCAAGAAAGTCCAGCAAGCGCCAGGACCGTCTCCTAAACTTGATTCAGCTGCGGGATCGGGGCACCACTAGTACAGAGCTTGCTCAGGAATGGCAGCAGGCAGGTGTGAGTGCATCTGCATGCACAGTGAGGCGATTACTTTTGGAGGATGGGCTGGTGTCAAGAAGGGCAGCAAAGAAGCCACTTCTCTCCAGGAAAAACATCAGGGACAGACTGATATTCTGTAAAAGGTACAGGGATTGGACTGCTGAGGACTGGGGTAAAGTCATTTTCTCTGATGAATCCCCTTTCCGATTGTTTGGGGCATCTGGGGAAATAAAGCTTGTCCGGAGAAGACAAGGTGAGCGCTACCATCAGTCCTGTGTCATGCCAACAGTAAAGCATCCTGAGACCATTCATGTGTGTGGTTGCTTCTCAGCCAAGGGAGTGAGCTCACTCACAATTTTGCCTAAGAACACAGCCATGAATAAAGAATGGTACCAACACATCCTCCGAGTGCAACTTCTCCCAACCATCCAGGAACAGTTTGGTGACAAACGATGCCTTTTCCAGCATGATGGGGCACCTTGCCATAAGGCAAAAGTGATAACTAAGTGGCTCAGGGAACAAAACATCGATATTTTGGTGGGTGGGTGGACACAAAAACCCACAAATTCTGACAAACTCCAAGCATTGATTATGCAAGAATGGGCTGCCATCAGTAAGGATGTGGCCCAGAAGTTAATTGACAGCATGCCAGGACGGATTGCAGAGGTCTTGAAAAAGGGTCAACGCTGCAAATATTGACTCTTTGCATCAACTTCATGTAATTGTGAATAAGAGCCTTTGACACTTATGAAATGCTGGTAATTATACTTTAGTATTCCATAGTAACATCTGACAAAAAATATCTAAACACACTGAAGCAGCAAACTTTGTGTAAATTAATATTTGTGTCATTCTCAACTTTCTGTCAGATTGGATATGGATATGGAATGTCAATGCACAGTTCTTCTCAGGTCTCCAGAGATGTTCGATCGGGTTCATGTCTGGGCTCTGGCTTGGCCACTCAAGGACATTCAGAGGCTTGTCTCGAAACCACTCCTGCGTTGTCTTGGCTGTGTGCTTAGGGTCGTTGTCCCGATGGCAGGTGAACCGTCACCCCAGTCTGAGGTCCTGAGTATTTTCATCAAGGATCACTCTGTACTTTGCTCCGTTCATCTTTCCCTCAATCCTGATTAGTCTCCCAGTCCCCGTCGCTGGGAAATATCCCCACAGCATGATGTTGCTACCACCCTGCTTCACTGTAGGGATGGTGCCAGGTTCAATCTTGGTGTCATCAGACCAGAGAATCTTGTTTCTCATGGTCTGAGAGTGTTTAGGTGCCTTTTGGCAAACTCCAAGCGGACTGTCATGTGCCTTTTACTGAGGAGTGGCTTCCATCTGGCCACTCTCCCAAAAAGGCCTGATTGGTGGAGTGCTGCAGAGATGGTTGTGCTACTGGAAGGTTCTCCCTTCACCAGAGAGAAACTCTGTAGTGCTGTCAGGGTGACCATCGGGTTTTAGGTCACCTCCCTGACCAAGGCCCTTCTCCTTCGGTTGCTAGGTTTGGCCAGGCGGCCAACTCTAGGAAGAGTCTTGGTGTTAACAAACTTCTTCCATTTAAGAATGATGGAGGCCACTGTGTTCTTGGGGACCTTCATTGCTGCAGACATTTTTGGGTAACCTTCTCCAGATATGTGCCTCAACACAATACTGTCTCGTAGCTCTACGGACAATTCCTTCAACCTCATGGCTTGGTTTTTGTTCTGATACGCACTGTCAACTGTGGGATCTTATATAGACAAGTTTTTTTTCTTACTTTTTTAATAAATTAGCAACAAAAAAATAAACATTTTAGTATAAGGCTGTAACAATGTGGAAAGTCAAGGGGTCTGAATACTTTCCGAATGCACTGTATATCCAGGTACAGGGCTGTATCTGGAACTGCATGTTGAAGATGGAAATAAAATGAATAGCAAACGCAATGTCCTATACTATTCCAATCTATCTGACAGTCATATTTTATCTACACAATACATTTGTGTGAACATTCTGTAAATATCCACTATCCTAATTGTCCATTGCTTCAGGTGTACATAATCAAGACAAACCAATTTAACAAATCATATTGTTTTAAGATAAATAAGGTGACGCTCAACTACTGTATGACTCTTTCAACATGCCACTGAAAAGTTCAAAAGCTGCAATTAATTTAATGATACCTGAAAATACTGCAGAGAAATTCAAATCCATTTGCAAGCATTGTGAACAGCAAGTTGGATGCTTAGCAATAACTACTTTGGGCCTCTGTCCATCTGAAGGCAAGTGTTTTTTGTTTCAAACACACACAAGCATCTTTTAAAGGGATAGTTTAGTCAGAATACAAACAAACATGATTTGCCAACTCCATTGGCTGTAGTTGATTCAAGAAGGCAGTTTTGGGATATTTATTTTCCTTTTGACACTTAATATCCATATTTTGTTGCTGTTAGCATTTTCAGTAACACTTAACATTAAACTGTTCTTGTGCCTATGTAATAAAACTTGAATTACTTTTGGAGCAACATTTTATTAGTATGTTACTTAATACTTTGGTAAGTGCATTCGAATTGCATAATGAGCTGAGTATAAGTACTGTACACAAGGAATAGTGACTTGCTTATTTCATTTACGTGAACTTCATTATTATGTAAATCAATTTCCAAAGTCCTATATAACAACGTTGCTATTGTAATAATCACAAAGTTACTACACAAGAACTTGATGTCAAGTGTATGCCTTACTCATAATGAAAATATATTTGTTAGTTGTTTTGAAGCTGCAAAAGTGGTCCACTCTAGTTTTGAAGTGATTCCATGTCCCTCGTGTATTTAATTCTAGGCTATATTAAGATTCATATCTGAGAGCCCTCCAAACCATGTGCTAATCGTAGTTTTAGACTAATTCAACTGTTTTTGGTTCTTCATCAAATATTTGGCAGCCATCAAAGAAATGTTTTTTTGTTTTCAAATAACGTGTGTATGTGTGTAGTAGGAAGTTTACATACACTTAGGTTGGAGTCATAAACTCGTTTTTAAACCCCTCACAAATTTCTTGTTAACAAACTAGTTTTGGCAAGTCGTTTAGGACATCTACTTTGTGCATGACATAAGTAATATTTCCAACAATTGTTTAGACAGATTATTTCACTTATAATTCACTGTATCACAATTCCAGTGGGTCAGAAGTATACATACACTAAGTTGACTGTGCCTTTTAAACAGCTTAGAAAATTCCAGAAAATGTCATGGCTTTAGAAGCATCTGATAGGATAGTTGACATCATTTGAGTCATTGAAGGTGTACCTGTGGATGTATTTCAAGGTCTACCTTCAAACGCAGTGCCTCTTTTCTTGACGAAATGGGAAAATCTAAATAAATCAGCCAAGACCTCAGGAAAAATAATTGTAGACCTCCACAAGTCTGGTACATCCTTGGGAGCAATTTCCAAACGCCTGAAGGTACCACGTTCATCTGTAGAAACAATAGTACACAAGTATAAACACCATACCGCTCAGGAAGGAGACGCGTTCTGTCTCCTAGTGATGAACGTACTTTGGTGCAAATCAATCCCAGAACAACGGCAAAGGACCGTGTGAAGATGCTGGAGGAAACGGGTACAAAAGTATCTATATCCACAGTAAAACGAGTCCTATATTGACATAATCTGAAAGGCCGCTCAGCAAGGAAGAAGCCACTGCTCCAAAACCGCTATAAAAAAGCCAGACTACGGTTTGCAACTGCACATGGGAACGAAGATCGTACTTGTTGGAGAAATGTTCTTTGGTCTGATGAAACAGAATTAGAACTGTTTGGCCATAATGACCATTGTTATGTTTGGAAAAAAAAGGGGTATGCTTGCAAGCCGAAGAACACCATCCCAACCGTGCAGCACGGGTGTGGCAGCATCGTGTTGTGGGGGTGCTTTGCTGCAGGAGGGACTGGTGCACTTCACAAAATAGATGACTTGAGGGAGATAATTTATGTGGATATTTTGAAGCAACATCTCAAGACATCAGTTGCAAATGGGTCTTCCAAATGGACAATGACCCCAAGTATACTTCCAAAGTCGTGGCAAAATGGCTTAGACAACAACGTCAAGGTATTGGAGTGGCCATCACAAAGCCCTGACCTCAATCCCATAGAATATGTGTGGGCAGAACTGAAAAGCTTGTGCCAGCAAGGCGGCCTACAAACCTGACTCAATTACACCAGCTCTGTCAGGAGGAATTGGCCAAAATTCACCCAACTTATTGTGGGAAACTTGTGAAAGGCTATGCAAAACGTTTGACCCAAGTTAAACAATTTAAAGGCAATGCTACCAAGTGTATGTAAACCTCTGACCAACTGGGAATGTGATGAGACATAAAAGCTGAAATCATTCTCTCTACTATTATTCTGACATTTCACATTCTTAAAATAAAGTGGAGATCCTAACTGACCTAAGATGGTATTTTAACTAGGATTAAATGTCAGGAATTGTGAAAAACTGAGTTTAAATGTATTTGGCTAAGGTGTATATAAACTTCTGACTTTAACTGTGTGTGTGTGTGTGTGTGTGTGTGTATGTATATAGCAGATGCTTTTATCGAAAGCAACTTAGTCATCAATCATACATTTTACATGTAGGTGGCCCCAGGAATCAAACCCACAACCCTGGCGGTGCAAGCGCCATGCTGTACCAATTCCTTCAAATATTATTTGGTTTTCTGAGAACCCTATTTGAATATCAAAGAAAAGTTGCTTTTTAACTAAAAACTCTATAGAAAATATATTTGACTACCTCTGGTATTAACTACAAAATACAACTATTTTCTGCCCAGGTCTGGCAATTTCTCATCTAGACCAAGAGCCCAATTGGCCCTGTTCAAGTGTAGTGTACTATATAGGGAATAGCGTGCCATTTGGGAAGCACACTTTATTCTCTCTCTAGAGAACACTGCATGAGTGCCATTTGGCCCCGTGCTCAGCCCAGAGACCCAGGCTAAAGGAGGTAGAGATGATGAGGATGCAGCTGTAATTTCATTAGGATGTGCTGAGCTCTAATGAGGCTAGCACACCCTCAGGGTCTGGGGGGATAGGGGAAGGATGTGGGGGAGGAATGGTGGAAGATGAGGGGGTTGTTAGAGACTATGCTAATGAGACTAGGGAAAAATCAAATCAAAAAGGGTCTTTCATGCATTTCCTTCCTCCAGTCATACATGCTGTGCATACACAATCTAAGTACACATGTTCTCACACACTCACCCCCTTTCCCTAATGCAAATACACATGCATTCAGTGGGTACACGCATACAGTGCATTAGGAAATTATTCAGACCCCTTGACATTTTCTGCATTTTGTTACGTTACAGCCATTATTCCGAAATGGATACCATTGCAATTTTTTACATACAATACCCCATAATGACAAAACAAAAACACTGAAATATCACATTTAGATAAGTATTCACACCCTTTACTCAGTACTTTGTTGAAGCACCTATGGCAGTGGTTACAGCCTCGAGTCTTCTTGGGTATGACGCTACAAGCTTGGCACACCATGTATTTTTGGGAGGTTCACCCATCCTTCTCTGCAGATCCTCTCAAGCTCTGTCAGGTTGGATGGGGAGCATCGCTTTACTGCTATTTTCAGATCTCTCCAGAGATGTTTGATCGGGATCAAGTCTGGGCTCTGGCTTGGCCACTCAAGGACATTCAGACTTGTCTCGAAGCCACTCTTGCGTTGTCTTGGCTGTGTGCTTCTTGTCGTTGTCCTGATGGAAGGTGAACCTTTGCCCCAGTCTGAGGTCCTGAGTGCTCTGGAGTAGGTTTTCATCAAGGATCTCTGTACTTTGCTCAGTTCTTCTTTCCCTCGATCCTGACTAGTCTCCCAGTCCCTGCCAATGAAAAACACCCCCACAGCATGATGCTGCCATCACCATGCTTCACCGTAGGGATGGTGTCAGGTTTCCTCCAGATATGGCACTTGGCATTCAGCCAAAGAGTCCAATCTTGGTTTCATCAGACCAGAGAATCTCGTTTCTCATTGTAAAAGAGTCCTTTAGGTGCCTGTGGCAAACACCAAGTGGGCTGTCATGTGCCTTTTAACTGAGGAGTTGCTTCCATCTGGCCATTCCAGCATGAAGGCCTGATTGGTGGAATGCTGCAGAGATGGTTGTCCTTCTGGAAGGTTCTGCCATCTCCACAGATTAACTCTAGAGCTCTGTCAGTGACCATTGGGTTCTTGGTTATCACCCTGACCAAGGCCCTTCTCCCCAATTGCTCAGTTTGGCCTGGTAGCCAGCTCCAAGAAGAGTATTGGTGGTTCCAAACTTCTTCCATTTAAGAATGATGGGGGCCACTGTGTTCTTGGGGACCTTCAATGCTGCAGAAATGTTTTGGTACCCTTCCCCAGATCTGTGCCTCAACACAATCCTGTCTTGGAGCTCTATGGACAATTCCTTCGACCTCATGGTTTGGTTTTTGTTCTGACATGCACTATCAACTGTGGGACCTTTATATAGACAGTTGTGACTTTCCAAATCATGTCCAATCAGTTGAATTTACCATAGGTGAACTGGATCAAGTTGTAGAAACATCTCAAGGATGATAATTGGAAACAGAATGTACCTGAGCTCAATTTCGAGTATAGCAAAGGGTCTGAATACGCATGTTAAAAAAGCTATTTCTGTTTTTATTAAAACATTTGCTAAAAATTCTAAACCTGTTTTTGCTTTGTCATTATAGGATATTGTGTGGAGATTAATTTTAAAATAAAGCTGTAACGTAACAAAGTGGAAAAAGTAATGGGGTCTGAATACTTTCCAAATGCACTCACCACTGCTTCCCACCTCAGGGAAGTTGGCTTTTCAGGTTGTTTATTCATCCCTGGCTGCCTCTATCCCAATCACTGGCTGCTCTGGCTTGTTTACTCATGTCTTGCCATTAGCTCCTACTGTTACTGATGTTCTCTTCCTTTCCCTCTTTCTCTTCTGTGTCCTCAGAGCCAGTACAAGTTTGTGTGTGAAGCCATCTTGAGGGTCTATGAGGAAGGCATGGTCAAACCCCTGAAGTCCAACCTATACCAGAGAGAAGTAGAAGAAAATGGAGAAGAGGAAGAGGAAGATGTTAGCGTTAGCATTAGCGCTAGTGTGACCAGTGTGACAAGTGAGACCAGCGTGACCAGCGAATGCCCTGAAACCTAACCTCTAATCCCTTGGACCTGACCTGGGTTTGTAGTGAGATGCCCAGCACCATGGAGGAAGAGCCCTGGCTACCATGGGTACTGCCGTGGGCCAAGGAGAGAACAAAGCACTGTTGCACTTTATGCCGACACAAAACTGAAAATCATTGACAAATGAATCCATTTATGTTATGTAGACGGACTTGCCTTTTCTTCTATGTCCCTCCGGCCGATCGAGAGACACCGTATCTTTTTCAAGTAGTATTTATTGTGTTTTAGTTTGTCAAACCCTGTCCACTGAACAAACGTTAGTGCGAGTCCTAGCTTCATGCTTCCCAAATGAAATCATAGGTAGTAAAAAGTAGTGAGAATTTTACTTTATAGTGAGTGGTTTTTATTTATTATATTCTTTGCTTTTCTTGTCAAGTTATGACAATAGACACACATCGGAGCACTTTGTCTAACCCTAGCTAACCGTGTGGCTGTCGTGTCACTGCCTTGGTTTTTGCATAGAACGAACGAGGGATTGACTGACGTTGATTGGCATGTTAAATTTTCCAATTTGGCAGGGCGTGGATCTACTCTAAGCTACAGTATTTCATAGAGTCCCCAGTCACACCATGGCAAATAAAGCTATCAAATGGGAGACCTTAAAACAACCTTTTTAAGTTACATTTCTCGCTGTCTTTGTGTGTCTGTCTTGATTTTAAGCCAACAGTACTAAGATCATTCAAATATTAGTAATTATATACCCCCACATTTTTTTTAAATATATTTAAATGGTACTTAGAGGCTATAAGGCACGTTCTTTTTATTGGAAATTATAATCACTTAAGGGTGTTTTAGGTGCACATTGCTGGGCATTTGTTGTAGCCAACACAGTTATAACATGTTTTGTAAAAAAAAATCGGGGTGCACGAGGTGTCCTTTTCAAACTGGTTCAACTGTATTGTCATTTTCAGAAGTTCTTGTATTGGAGTTATCAGCTTCTTTATAGTTTTAGCTACTCTTCTCATGGAAGAGGCTGTTTCTTGCTTTGTTTCATTGGTTGCTGCCATCTTGGCACTGCAGGTAGTGGCACCTTCTCCGATGCACTATTCTGCACAACCATGTGTATGTTTAGAGTGGATGTGTGTGGGACCGTCAGTGTAGTTATGTGGTGTGTCTCTGTGACTCAGCAATTTTTCTTGTGTGTGTATATTATGTCCTGTCTCTGGTGCTGCTGTGGCTCTGTCTCATGGCGTCATGCCGTGTAACCATTTGCTAACCCCTTGCCATTTCACCATAACCTGGCTGACACTCAATACTAACTCAATGTTAGATGTCTGGGGTGAAGCCTGCTTGTAAACTTATTTGCCATAGTTTTTTCCATCTTCTTGACCTGAGGTGACTGTGTGATGCATCTATAGCACGTACATTGGTAATAAATACATTTTGACCACGCTGTGAGAAGCCCATGAAGTAAATTGGTCCCTTTCACCTGGCTTGCACACAGTCCCCAATGGTCGATCATCAACCCACTGTGTGGAATCCACAAAACTGTCATTTTGATTATTTTAATTTTATGAAATCATACATGGAATCCGGCTCATTCTGTTATGCCTGAGAGTATTATGATGACGGATCATAGGAGCAAGACTACAGAATGCCACATACAAGACTTGGGTTTCCAGAACCATCAAATTTTATTTTCACAAATGTCCAAAATTGAGCTTTGTTCAAAGTGTTATGATAGCGTATCAGGGTACTGTGGGGTGCTGTTTGGAGGCAGGAGGGGAGGGAAGCAGGGTGGGGTAGGTATGGGAGGGTGGCCGTGTTGTAGTTTTGTGAAAGAAACGGTTCATGCTTCTTGAGAATGGACAGCACTTTGCAGATTACTGGGTAGCCATGCCTGCTACTGAATATGTCAGAAACATAAAATGGTGTTTACTTTTTATTTATCATTTTATTTGTTTTTAGACACCTGTAGGGAACAAAAACTCAAACCTACAGTGATGCTTATTTTTTTTGTAAATATACTCGACCATGTAAATACAATGTTGTATATTTAAAAAAAATCTTTAAAATAAAAGGGAAAATCATTTGTGAGTTAAAATGTTTTTATATAGAGAATGACATGTGACAACTTGTGTTTAAAAATAGAAGAAATTGAAAGCTTACATTTCTTTCAATTCTCACTCCATTAAGTTGATTTTACTTCTGTTTCAAACACTTGTTTTCAGTTGCTATGTGCAATGTGCTTTGTTTTTTTCTTTCTGATATTGTCATTTGACAGTGCTTTGAATATGTTTATAAGATTTATTAAAAACGATTAAAACTTGTCTGAAAGCATGAAAAAATTGCTTCATCTCACGTTGCTTTTCCACACTGCAAAAGTGAGGTCAATGCAATGTTTTGATAATATTGTCATGGTACATATGGATTTCCTCAATCACTCTTCTGTCTTAATTCACACACGTACCTGTATTCCAAGTTCTACATTCGAGAAATACGACTGATGCTTAAAATTATTTAGAAAGTAGCATCAATGTAAGAAGCCTAAAACAGCATTTCTGCTCGTCTGTAATCAACCTTGCAAGTTCCAACAGCCTGAGTTAGACTCCAATGCAAACAATGACATCTGTCCAAGAGGCTCTCTTTAAGTATCAAGTATGTTTGAAAGAAGTGCACAGGTACGGACGGTCTGGTCTCATCCCTGTCAATCAATGGATATCCATGGCAGGAGATACTATAATGACCTCATCAAGACCAGACAGGTGCCATCAACATGACCAGTGAGTGGCGCTGTTGCTAAATGGAGAAGATTCAGTAGTTCATACAGTAGATATTTGGTCTGATTGAGAAAAAAAAAAATTACACTGACTACCATAATGCCGTTTAAAAATGTACCGTAATCTATTACTGAATGTACCGACTCGAAAGTATCTACTGGTTTGTTCAGTCCTTATATCGGCATAATATGATTCTATGATAATACATACTTGGGTATATGTATTTGTTATATTTCAAGTAATGCTTTTCATAATTGGCTACATTGTATCTCAAGATTACTACTACAGAAACACCCAACAATATAAATATAATTACATTTCTATGCACCCAACCAATGACCGCACTCAACACCCTAATGTCTCTTTAAATACAAATAGCTGTGTGTTTGGGATTTATTTTGACGTCATTTCCTGCGGGAAATCTTGCCTCCCTCTTTTCTTGGGACTTGTGGAAATTATCTCGTTAGGGTATCGATCGAATAGGAAATACAGTAGAATACTTATCGACCATGGAAACATTCGTTTTCATTTGTTTGTAAAGTGAACAATGCACGTGGATTGGTTGTTATTTTAGCCAAGTCTTTCGTGAGTTGCTATTCCTTTAGGACTTTCGGATCTACAAGTGGCCATCGGCGACAGCAGCAGCAAGTGTATGTCGCCTGATTTCTTTCATCTGTTGCTTCAGTAACGCGTCGTTATCACAAGAGGTAGCTTGCCTGCTAAACCTGTTGCTCTCGCTCATGATGTGACTAGTCAAAGCCAATTTTATCTAGTTATTCTTCAATAGTTAATACTTGAATGAAATGTAATTAAGATCGAAATTAATACAATATTTATTCGGGCAATGCTTCTAGCTAACTATCTAGTTGGTTGGTTAGTTAACGTTACCAGGTAGCTAACTAGCCAGCAAATTAACTAGCATAACCTATTATCTGGTACCGCATAGCTAGCTAATAGCATAGTCTGTACTATCTGATAGTTAGCAGTCCAAATGTTCAGTCTAAATTGCTCTGTAAAATTGTTATCATTAACTACAGCCCTAATGTATGTAACAAATGGCTAATAATACACTACCCAATTTAGCTAACTACAGTGTAATGTTATGGTAAATACAGCAAGTGTTTATTCACAACGTCATTGCTAGCCGTTTGGAACAACCATTGGATTATTGTGAGTCTACGAACATTGGCGGACTAAAACTCCACTCCATAGTGAAGGAAGTTAATGAACTTCTTTCACCAACAAGTTAAGTTCATCATAACCTTCCTTCACCATGGATTGAAGTTTAGTCCACGGCAAACATTGTACACACAGAAAAGCCCAAAAGTAATACCTAGGCAGATAAGAGCACTTAGGTTAGTTGTGGTGATAAGTCACACCATTTTGATTTGCATACTAATAAGGCTTCTGTCACATCACATTATTTAATAGATTGTTTTAACATCACAGCCCTCTGATTGAGGAACACGACAGATTGTATCAGTAATCCTTCCTCTCACATGTGCAGGTAGTGTTCACTAGGCCCCCACCATGCTGAGTTTCCTCCGCCGGACGCTGGGCCGGCGGTCCGTCCGTAAGCATGCTGAGAAGGCCCGGCTGAGAGAGGCCCAGCGGGCCACCACACACATCCCTGCTGCCGGGGAGGCCAAGTCTGTCATCACCTGTCGTGTGTCACTGCTGGACGGCACTGATGTCAGTGTGGACCTACCGGTGAGACTTTACACAAAAAAATGCCTCATGAGAAAGTAACAGGTGGATGTTTTGTATAGGGTCATCAAACGATATTTCAAAAGGAAGGAGGACAGTGGTAGGAGCATTTTTGGCATGGCAGGTGCCCTGAGGCTGAATATCTCTCTCTCTCTGTGTCTGTGTGGGTTGATTCCCACATATAAAGTTCTACTGTATAGTACTTGCTGACTAGCTCCCTCAATTTTATTTTTTTCCATTTAACCAGGTAAGCTAGTCGAGAACAAGTTCTCATTTACAACTGCGACCTGGCCAAGATAAAGCAAAGCAATGCGACACAAACAAAATAGTTACACATGGAATAGACAAGCATACAGTCAATAACACAATAGAAGAAAAAAAGTATATATAAAGTGTGTGCAAATGGCGTGAGGTGTTAAGGCAATAAATAGGCCGTAGTAGCGAAGTAATTACAGTTTAGCAAATTAACACTGGAGTGATAGATGTGCAAGTAGAAATACTGGTGTTCAAAAGAGCAGAAAAGTACATTAAAAACAATATGGGGATGAGGTAGGTAGATTTTGTGGGCTATTTACAGATGGGCTATGTACAGCTGCAGCGATCGGTTAGCTGATCACATAGCTGATGTTTAAAGTTAGTGAGGGCAATTTTAAGTCTCCAGCTTCAGCGAGTTTTGCAATTCGTTCCAGTCATTGGCAGTAGGGAACTGGAAGGAAAGGCGGCCAAAGCAGGTGTTGGCTTTGGGGATGACCAGTGAGATATACCTGCGGGAGCACGTGCTACTGGTGGGTGTTGTTATCGTGAGCTGAGATAAGGCGGAGCTTTACCTAGCATAGACTTATAAATGACCTGGAGCCAATGGGTCTGGCGACGAATATGTAGTGAGGGCCAGCCGACTAGAGCATACAGGTCGCAGTGGTGGGTAATATTTGGGGCTTTGGTGACAAAACGGATGGCACTGTGATAGACTGCATCCAGTTTGCTAAGTAGAGTATTGGAAGCTATTTTGTAAATGACATCGCCAAAGTTGAGGATCGGTAGGATAGTCAGTTTTACAAGGGTATGTTTGGCAGCATGAGTGAAGGAGGCTTTGTGAAATAGGAAGTCAATTCTAGATGTAATTTTGGATTGGAGATGCTTAATGTGATTCTGGAAGGAGAGTTTACAGTCTAGCCAGACACCTAGGTATTTGTAGTTGTCCACATATTCTAAGTCAGAATCGTCCAGAGTAGTGATGCTAGTCAGTTGCGGGCAGTGAACGGTTGAAAAGCATGCATTTGGTTTTACTAGCGTTTAAGAGCAGTTGGAGGCCACAGAAGGAGTTGTATGGCTAGTTAACAGTGTCCAAAGATGGGCCAGATGTATACAGAATGGTGTCGTTTGCGTAACGATGGATCAGGGAATCACCCGCAGCAAGAGCGACATCATTGATATATACAGAGAAAAGAGTCAGCCCGAGAATTGAACCCTGTGGCACCCCCATAGACTGCCAGAGGTCAGAACAACAGGCCCTCCGATTTGACACACTGAACTCTGTCTGAGAAGTAGTTGGTGAACCAGGCGAGGCAGTCATTTGAGAAACCAAGGCTGTTGAGTCTGCCGATAAGAATACGGTGAATGACAGACTCGAAAGCCTTGCCCAGGTTGATGAAGACGGCTGCACAGTACTGTCTTTTATCTATGGGGTTTATGATATCGTTTAGTACCTTGAGCGTGGCTGAGGTGCGCCCGTGACCAGCTCGGAAACCGGATTGCACAGCGGAGAAGGTACAGTGGGATTCGAAATGGTCAGTGATCTGTTTATTAACTTGGCTTTTGAAGACTTTAGAAAGGCAGGGCAGGATTGATATAGGTCTATAACAGTTTGGGTCTAGAGTGTCACCCCCTTTTAAAGAGGGGCATGACCGCGGCAGCTTTCCAATCTTTAGGGATCTCGGACGATACGGAAGATAGGTTGAACAGACTGGTAATAGGGGTTGCAACAATAGCGGTGAATAATTTTAGAAAGAGAGGGTCCAGATTGTCTAGCCCAGCTGATTTGTACAGGTCCAGGTTTTGCAGCTCTTTCAGAACATCAGCTCTCTGGATTTGGGTGAAGGAGAAGCTGGGGAGGCTCGGGCATGTAGCTGCGATGGGTGCGGAGCTGTTAGCCGGGGTTGGGATTAGAGGTCGACCGATTATGATTTTTCAACGCCGATACCGATTGCTGGAGGACAAATAAAGCCAATACCGATTAATCGGCCGATTTAAAAAAAAAAAAAATAATAATAATAATAATAAATGAATTAAATTTTAAAAAATTGCGTTTGTAATAATGACGATTACAACAATACTGAATGAACACTTATTTTAACTTAATATAATACATAAATAAAATCAATTTAGCCTCAAGTAGATACTGAAACATGTTCAATTTGGTTTAAATAATGCAAAATTAAAGTGTTGGAGAAGAACGTAAAAGTGCAATATGTGCTATGTAAGAAAGCTAACGTTTCAGTTCCTTGCTCAGAACATGAGAACATATGAAAGCTGGTGGTTCCTCAATATTCCCAGGTAAGAGGTTTTAGGTTGTAGTTATTATAGAAATTATAGGACTATTTCCCTCTATACCATTTTTATTTCATTAACCTTTCACTATTGGATGTTCTTATAGGCACTTTAGTATTGCTAGTGTAACAGTATAGCTTCTGTCCCTCTCCTCGCTCCTCCCTGGGCTCGAACCAGCAATACAATGACAACATCCACCACTACGAAGCAGCGTTACCCATGCAGAGCAAGGGAAACAACCACCCCAAGGCTCAGAGCGAGTGAAGTTTGAAACGCTATTAGCGCGCGCTAACTAGCCAGCCATTTCACTTCGGTCACACCAGCCTCATCTCGGGAGTTGATAGGTTTGAAGTCATAAACAGCGCAATGCTTGATGCACAACAAAGAGCTGCTCGCAAAAAGCAGGAATGTGCTGTTTGAATGAATGTTTACGCGCCTGCTTCTGCCTACCACCGCTCAGTCAGATACTTAGATACTTGTATGCTTGTATGCTCAGTCAGATTATATGCAATACAGGACACGCTAGATAATATCTAGTAATATCATCAACCATGTGTAGTTAACTAGTGATTATGATTGATCGTTTTTTATAAGATAAGTTTAATGCTAGCTAGCAACTTACCTTGGCTTACTGCGTTTGCGTAACAGGCAATCTCCTTGTGGAGTGCAACGAGAGAGAGGCAGGTCGTTATTGCGTTGGACTAGTTAACTGTAAGGTTGCAAGATTGGATCCCCCGAGCTGACAATGTGAAAATCTGTCTTTCTGCCCCTGAACGAGGCAGTTAATCCACCGTTCCTAGGCCGTCATTGAAAATAAAAATGTTCTTAACTGACTTGCCTAGTTAAATAAAGATTAAATAAAGGTGTAAAAAAAAAAAAAGATCTGCAAATCGGCGCCCAAAAATACAATTTTCCGATTATGAAAACGTGAAATCGGCCCTAATTAATCCGCCATTCCGATTAATCGGTCGCCCTCTAGTTGGGCTAGCCAGGAGGAAAGCATGGCCAGCCGTGGAGAAATGTTTATTGATATTCTCGATTATCGTGCATTTATCGGTGGTGACAGTCTTACCTAGCCTCAGTGCAGTGGGCAGCTTGGAGGAAGTGCTCTTATTCTCCAAGGACTACAGCATGCAAATCAGTTTGAAAAAGCTAGCCTTCGCTTTCCTGGCTGACTGCGTGTATTGCTCTGAGACCCTAATCATGTTGTGGGCCTGTTCTTAGGTAGCTTGTTGCCCTCTTGCTGTGCTGTTAATGAGTTACTGAGAGTGTCACTGACTCACTGATGTGTGACTTGGCCACGTGAGAGGTGCGTGCCAGTGTGTTTATGTGTAGTTCACTGTTGTATTGAGTGCTGCTGATCACCTGTAATTCCATGATCCCTCTACAGCACACCTGGTCACATGACCCACCCACAGCCAGGAGCCAAGTGAGTGGAGATGGTCTTCTCGAATGGGAAGATTTGCTCTTGGTCCACAATGTCCTCTTTGATTTCTCAGGGTTGGAATTTCTAAGGCATTCCAGCTGTCCAACCAGTTGATGACACTTAAAATCGAATGAAAATGTTCACATGCACCGAATACAACAGGTGTAGGTAGACCTTAGAGTGAAATGCTTATTTACAAGCCCTTAACCAACAATGCTTTAAGAAGTTTTAAGAAAAACCAGGTGTTAAGTAGATAATAAAAGTAACAAATAATTAAACAGCAGCAGTAAAATAACAATAGCGAGGCAATATACAGGGGGTACCGGTTAGTCGAGGTACTTGAGGTGTATTCCACTGTAAATGCTATAGGTCTATTGTCACAGAGCTTCTCCAGTAGTTTTTTTTTTCTCTTTTTTTGGTAATGCCTCTGAATTCAATGCTAGTGGGAGTTATTACAACATGGGATAGGCCGTCCATGTTTATGTGTGAAGAGTTTGTGGAGTTCAGGACATGAGCCTGCGTGCAGTTTTCTAATAGCTTTGTCATAGTCATGTGAAAATCCATTTGGAAGGAACATTGTGAACTGTTAGGCTAGCTGTAACTCTGGATCTATAGCTCTGCTATGTAAGAGTTCTAGGCTAGTTGATATAGTCTGACCATTTATTCACTTAAGTGTTACGAAGCATAACTGCTGGGTTGCGTAATAACGTCACTGTTTAGGCTGCCAATGGGCTTCCCAGGCAATAACTCATTTTGATCAAGGCCTTATGTTTTCTTTGTGTTCTTCTGAGACCGCTTTGGCCCTATTGGTCTGTCCCTTTGTTTAGATATTTTGTGTGATATCTGACATGCATGTTGCTACTGTACAGCAGCCATACTCGGGACTAACTGTAATAGTGAATAAACATGTTGACATAGGTCTAGTACAAGATTCTAGGTTTCACCAATACAAACCTAACACCTTTGGCTTATTTCAGTAAAGTAGAACAGTAGTCATTTTTATTTTTTTATTTTTTTAATCCCTTTTTCTGCCCAATTTCGTGGTATCCAATTGTTTAGTAGCGGTTAGACAAGATAGTAGCTACAACTCCCGTACGGGCTCGGGAGAGACAAAGGTTGAAAGTCATGCGTCCTCCGATACACAACCCAACCAAGCCGCACTGCTTCTTAACACAGTGCCATCCAACCAGGAAGCCAGCCGCACCAATGTGTCAGAGGAAACACCGTGCACCTGGCAACCTTGGTTAGCGCGCACTGCGTCCGGCCCGCCACAGGTGCGAGGTGTTTCCTCCGACATCACACCCGTTGGCTATGCTGCTCATGCATTGAATTTGCTCCTCAAGGACATCATGGCACTGAAAACAATGGATACACTCTACAAGAGAGCCAAGGAAATGGTTAGGTATGTGAAGGGTCATCAAGTTATAGCTGCAGTCTACCTCACCAAGCAAAGTGAGAAGAATAAGAGCACCACTTTAAAGCTGCCCAGCAACACACATTGGGGTGGTGTTGTCATCATGTTTGAAAGTCTCCTGGAGGGGAAGAACTCCAACAAATGGCCATATCACACTCTGCCGATATGGACAACCCCATCAAGAGGATTCTCCTGGATGATGTATTTTGGGAGAGAGTGGTAAGCAGCCTGAAACCTATAGCAGTAGCCATTGCACAGATTGAGGGTGACAATGCCACCCTGTCTGATGTGCAGACTCTGCTTGCACATATAATAAAATACTTTTGTACTGCCCTGTCCACTTTGCTGTTGCTCCAAGCAGAGGACACTGCAGTTCTGAAATACATCAAAAAGTGTGAAGACTTTTGCCTGAAGCCCATACATGCCGCAGCGTACATGATGGACCCCAAATATAATGGCAAGAGCATCCTGTTTGGAGCAGAGACAAAAAAGGCCTATGGTGTCATCACTACAGTGTCTCGCCACCGGCCTGGTTCTTGGCAGTCTGACGAAGTACACTTCCAAGCAAGGGCTTTGGGATGGAGATGCAATATGGCAGTCCTGCCAGCATATCTCATCAGCCACCTGCTGGGAGGGACTTTGTGGATCTGAGCATCTTTCCCCTGTTGCCTCCATCCTTCAAATCCCACCAACATCAGCCACCTCAGAGCGCAACTGGTACTTGTTTGGGAACACACAAACCAAAGCACACAACAGGCTGACCATTGAAAAATTGGTGGCCATCTGGTCAAATTTGAGGCTTTTTGAGCCTGACAACGAGCCATCCTCAACAAGGTTGGAAAGTGACAGTGAAGATGAGGCCTCAGTCTGATGTTCAAGAGGTGGACATTGAGGAGGTCCAGGGAGAAGACATGGAAGCCTGAGCGGAAGACAGTCTAGAAACTAAAGCTTTGGTTATGATTTTACAGATATATGTTGAAATGTTTTTGGGAGATGCGATGGATCATTGGGGACCATTATATATTCCCTTTTGTTGTTCAGTGAAAGTCAACTCATTTAATTAAAGTTCAATTTGTAACAAAACATTTTTTTTTTTAATTCTGTTGGAAGGATTTAATCATTTGCAATTATGTCTACTTATGAGGTCTCTCTCTATATGATATGGTAAATATATCCAACGCAAAAAGAAAATCTACATTTAAATGGTATTATATTCCCAAATATTCCTGTTAATTCCCATGGAATGTTTCCATCTCTGAATATTCCCCAAAATGTGCAACCCTGGGTGCTGGTCAGTAAATTGTCCAGAATGACATTTGAAGAAAGAGTGTGGCGTAGCTTGTTTATTGCTCTTACCAACATGGCTGAATGCTTATGTCAACCCAAAGGGTTTCCTGGGGTTACACCTCTAAAGCAGCAGCTATCCCTTTTGACACAAACGGCACAGTAAATAGTCTAATGATTCGTCTCTTCTCTGACACCTCCAGCTCCAGAACTCAGTCCAGTCTGAATAAGGGAGCCTCAAGCTTTTAAGACAATTGGTGGGACGAAGGAGGGGGGCTGCCATATTTCTTCCGCAGTCCTCCCTCAGTGGCTCTAACTTGCGTAGGGTGGGGAGGCCGATTTTTAATTTTATTTTGTACCCCTCCCTCAGTGGCAATCCTCTGACTTGCATGCAGGGAGCAGCCTTAGGAATGTAACTGTGCCTCCAAAGGCAGATGGTTGGTCGAGCAGACTGGAAACCTCTGGTGAACAATGCGACAGCGAGGCCTGGGGTTCACTGGAGCGCACAATGGCTCCTTTGTGTCCATTCTCCCTGGCCGAAGGGGCGCTTTGTGAGCTATGCCAACTCTATGGGGCCTGCGTGAGCGTCCGGCAAGCTTGGATTAACACTGAGGACTGTTCAATGGCAGCATCCTCTCCTCTCTACCCATCACGACCACTCCCCCTGTATAATGTACCCGACCAGAGCATGGCAGTGCAGGCCTGAGTCCTCACTGCACATGTCAATGTTTGTTCCCCTGCAGGGTAATGTGTGTGTGTGTGTGTGTATTGCTGTATGCACACAGCAGTGTCACAACCAGTAATATGCTTGTTAGGTTTCAGCAATGTTGTTGCAGACTTTACTGCATGTTCTGATTTTGTGTTCTTTAAGCTACATCTTTAGTGTTGTGCGTTTCCATTGTTTGTGCACTTGGGAGTGTCCTCTCTGTTGGTGGACTTGGTCTAACGTTGCTTGTATTCATCTGAGAAACTCGAGGCAAAGAAAGCTCTGCAGAATGGCAGTGAACTCTGCCAGCCACTACAAGGGGCGTTTTCACCCCTTCTATAAGATTTGACCATTCAGTCACCTTGAACACAAATGACCTCAATGTCATGTCAGTCTCGCTCTCTGGTGGTGTGAGGCAGAGGTAGTGGGAGCGTTTTGTTTTCATAGGCTGGCCTGTAGATCACTCATTAGCTGAGATTTCACTACAGGGCTACAGACTGTGTACTGTGTTGTCAGGCTACTGTGTGTGGTTAGTCAGTCAGACTGCTGGGCAGAGAGTAGAGACTGACTGGGGTCACGCTGACTCGCTGTGTTGCAGCCTACTAACAGGTTGCCATGGTGACCCCAGTGCTGCCATTCTTCCTGCTGTTTTGAAGTTGGCCGTGTACTGAACTAGCTAGTACAGCAGCAGGCTACAGGAGTTGGACAGCTAACACCCCGTCTGAGCAGAGCAGACTGGAGACTGGTACGACCTGTCAGACTGACTGCAGGAAACACTCTATCATAGAGTTCAAACTGCTCACCAGAACAGAAGGGAAAGACTTAAACATGTGGCAGTGTGCCTGATTTTAAAGTAGGCGAAGCCAGCTAAATAATATGTTCTATTTGGCTCTCGTCTCTTTTTTGCGTGTTTTCTAATCAGTTATAGAGGCAATGAAATCAACAGTGTGTCTGGGGAGTGGAGTATCAGGGAAGAATACACAAACCCTTAAAACAGCTCTAACTTTTCCACCAGTAGTGACTTAGCGAAACTTCTCCACTTGCTCGTTCCCCTTGTATTGTGTTAACCATAATAAATAACATTGAGCAACAGTTTAAAATGATTTGAAATATGAAACTATTATTAAAATGCTAAAGAGAACACAGTGAAAAGTCTAGACCTAGTCTGTTGAATGATTGATGACATTGCTTCCAGATTAATGACTGTGTGACCTCTGACATCTCTCTTGCTCTGTCAGAAAAAAGCCAAAGGTGAGGAGCTGTTTGACCAGATCATGTATCACCTGGACATCGTAGAGAAGGACTACTTCGGACTACGCTTCATGGACTCTGCACAAGTACCGGTAAGACCAGAGTAGCAGACTGTCCTAGAGACTGACTTTTACTACCACCCAACCTTGTTCTAAGAATTAGGAAGGGGTTTGTTATGGTTAGATTTATCCACTGAACTTGAATTGCTCTTCTCTGGAATAGGGATTTGAATAACAGTGTGTACAGTTTACATACTATATGGGTTGTCTAATTAATATATATATATATATATATATATATATATATATATATATATATATATATATATATATATATATATATATATATATATATATATATATATATATATATATATATATATATATATATATATATATATATATATATATATATGGCTGTTGGAAGGTTCAAGTACAGTTTGTTGCAGAAATTAAGTTCAGTGTCTATCAAAGACCCAGCAGCCAGGGCAAGCTGATATGGTGTGACGGGCATAGAAGGAAGGAGAGGAGAGAGGTAGTAGGGAGGGAGATCTGGAGAGAGGAATGTGGGGGAGAGAAGTGTGAAATAGGGCTGTGGCAGAGACCTTCCGTTCCCTCATCAGCTTGAGCAGCACCCCCTACCCCACCCCCCTACTCACGCACCCTCCTAAACCCCTGCCCCTCCCTCATATAATTGTTCATGCCTCAGTCTCCCAACTCCCAGACGAGTTACAAATCAGAAATTCCCTTTCTAGTGACACAATCATACTGTGTGTGGTATCCTAGGTGTTTTTGGCCTTGCCCATGCCATGGATTCGCTTGAGTCTAGATGGTTGATTCTTTCCTGTCATTGAAATGTGTTCTTTTCTCGTCTCTTTTGCAGCATTGGCTTGACGTTACAAAAAGCATTAAAAAACAAGTCAAAAGTAAGTATATGTTTTTGACCTCACAATCATTGGAGATACACAAGCTATAGCCCTTCTATTGCCTCTTTTCTGTACCAATGTAGCTCTAGAGATGTATAATGGATGGGTATGTTGATGGAACAGCCAGAAACAGATGGATTTCATTAATGCCATTCTCATTTCAAACCTCTTTCTTTCCTTCCTCTCTTCCGTTCCTCCCCTACCTCTGTGCAGTCGGACCCCCATACTGCCTTCACATGAGGGTCAAATTCTACTCCTCAGAACCCAACAACCTGCATGAGGAGTTGACCAGGTCACCTTGTCGTCGTCTTATTTACTATTCAATAATCACCAATTGTTTTTAGAACATTTGTATTTATTGGGGACATTAATCTGGACTTTTTATGAACAAATGACCCTTTTATTCTCGCAGATATCTATTTGTATTGCAACTAAAACAAGATATCCTGAGTGGCAAGTAAGTAACCTCCCTCACCCACTGTTTTGCTCTTCCTATATTAGATGTACAGTATATTACATTAGTGTAGACTTCATGTGCTTCAATATATTTAACATGGCTGATGTAATGATGTACTTGGCCTATAGACATGTTAGCTATATCTGTTCTGTTGCATCATGATACAGATGCTAAGAGGCTTAGCTACAGTAGTGGATTACACACGTGATGTTGGAAGGAAACTATTTACATCAATAAGTAGATTGTGAATATTAGTATCCATTTTCGCTTACATGGGGATTAGTGTTCATGTTTGTCCAGGAATCCAATAACACCGGGTTGTTGTGTATTAGCTCTGGAGCGAGAAACGGGCTGTTAGATGCAATAGTTCCCTGCTGAAACAGCTGTGACTGATCTCTTCAGACAGTATCCTTGCCTAGTGTGTACTGTACCTTGTTGAAAGCAACAGCACTCAGACCACAGCATTTTTTCCTACTGAACACTCGTCCTTGTATCACAGGTTAGAATGTCCTTTCGACACAGCAGTGGAGCTGGCGGCCTTCTCTTTGCAAGGTAAGAACAACGATGGCCCAATGTCTCGGTGTGGTTGTCATAACTCTTCTTGAATGAGAGCCACCGAGTTGCAGTTTTCTGAGGGGGTGGAATCTTCACTATCAGCAGGGAGAGACCATAGCGCCACAGTAGCCTTTCAGAGCCTATTAACATGGTGGAGTATTTGTGGAAATAGAAGATAATTTGGGTTTATCGCTACCCTCTCTTCAAGAATGTGTGCTGCTGCCGCAGCACTGCCCAGAGGAGTTGGCCCAAATGCTGAGGCTGCAGTCCTTGCTCAGTGTTCCAACTGTAAATGGGCACTCCAGGGTTGTTCTGAATGGAAATGAGCCCCCTCTCTCTCTTCCAGCTCCTCTGTGGGGGTAAATGCAAGCTCATTAGAGCCCAGCTCTCTGCAAAGGCCCCCTAATCCAGCCCTCTCCCTCATCCCCTCTCACTATCCCCTCTCTCGCTCTCTCTCTCGCTCAAGTCATCCACACCATCACAGCCCCTTTATTTACAGCAAAACCACTTTTTGTTTCTCAATACTCACTCTTTAGCCAGAACTCTGAATGGCCCTTCCCAAACAAAACGGTCATGCTTTTAGGTAGAATAGATATCAGGATTTCAGATTGTATTCTGTTCTGCTTGATGCCTGCTAGCTAAATGTCCAGCAAGTCAAATAATGGACCCTCAAGCAGTTAGTCAAAGCCTCAGATTTCAATGTAACCTACTGAATGTCCGGTCGGTAGCTCGACTCCATTCTGTCCATATTTCCCACACTTAATTTGATTTGTTGACCAATGACCAGGAGGAGGTGAGGCATTCCCTTCTCTACCCTGTCAGCAACATCCATCCCTGTCATGGCCCCGACCCCTGACCCTTAGCCCCACGTTGAGCTCTGACACATCACTACTCTGCCTTGGTCTGCAGCAAATCACTGATAACAAAGAGTCTCTCCTCACCTCCATTACCCAGATAGCATACTGTTGTCCTATTTATACCCCTGCCTGCAGTCAGACAGGGTTATCTCCATGATGCTATGTAAGGAAAGGGGAGTGAGGCATCATTGGATGTCTGTTGCTCCACTTAAATATGATTTGGATGTATTTTAATGTTAGTGTCCTAGTGGGTTTGAGAAATTGAAGCAGGCAACTTTAAAGGAATTATTTAAAATAACAAATGTCATTAATAGCTAACGGGTCATCTATAAATCCTAAATCGGGGACCCAAATGATGGTGATAGACGAATACATACAGCTTCTTATTAGCATATCTTTCATTGATAAACAATCCCAGACAGCATGCCTTAACCAACCTTCTAGAGTGATTCAGAGAACCCATGTCTGGTTGTGTTCCAGCTGACCTGGGAGACTGTGACCCTGGGGAGCATGCCCTGGATCTGGTGTCTGAGTTGGGCTTAAAGTACTCAGTATGTTACCTGTTGTGTTCCAGCTGAGCTGGGAGACTGTGACCCTGGGGAGCATGCCCTGGATCTGGTGTCGGAGTTCCGCTTCATGCCAGAACAGACTGAGGCCATGGAGCTGGCAATCTTCAACACCTGGAAGGAGTGCAGGTAAAACAATGATATCACAGAAAATGTCTGAGTAACAATTTATGATATCTCCTTAATATGGCATTTTATAAAGCATTTTTTAATGGTAAGGTATTGTAAAGTGTCACCAATGTCTAGAGGTTGTATAGCCGGTCATATACAGCCTTTACATTACTGTGTATACGATGGTTACAGCCAGGAGTTTCTCCTGTATTTCACTGCCTATAGGGTTAGGCTACTTAAGCTTCTCAATTATTTACCTTTCCTTGGGGAGTGTAGATCATCCACCCGCTATATTATTTGATCACCCTTGATGTACTGGGGCTGGGGTATTCCCAAGTATGGTTAGGTTTGCTTATTTTTAGAAATGGATTTAAAGCATGTCTCAGTGTGGGCCGATCTTGACCCCAGGTTACCCTGACTCATGTACTATAGGGGATGTAACAGATGCTAAATCTTGTCAGTGGGTGTTTTTTTTTTTTTTACCTGGAACACATGCATGAGCTACCTGTGATGTATGACTTCGTCATTGTTGAGATTTTAATGTCACTTATGATTTAGTATCATCAGTCGTGGTTCATCCCAAGAGTCAACATTCTTTGCGTGTGACCTTCATCACCCACCAACCTTATCCCCTGTTTAACCTAGTATTCTGCCTGTTCTCCCACCGCTCCATCCCAGGGGCCAGATGCCATCGCAGGCGGAGATTAACTATCTGAACAAGGCCAAGTGGCTGGAGATGTATGGGGTGGACATGCACATGGTCAAGGTGAGGACACCAGGATGGGGGTCTCTCTTATCTCTCTTGCTCTCTCTTTGTCTTGCTCTATTGGTATAAAAACAAAACTGTAACACTGTGCTGAATGGCTGTGTCTGTCCCTTCAGGCTCGAGATGGAAATGACTACCAGCTAGGACTGACCCCAACTGGAGTCCTGGTGTTTGAGGGAGAGACCAAGATAGGCCTGTTCTTCTGGTAAAGACCTGGGGTCATACTTGATCTCTACCTGTGTCTCTACTAGTTCAAGGACTTGTGGGTCGTGATCACTATCTCTCGTTTAATTGTGTGCTTTTCCGTGTGTGTCCCAGGCCCAAGATCACCCGTCTAGACTTTAAGAAGAGCACGCTGACCCTGGTGGTGGTGGAGGATGATGGAGAAGAGGCTCAGGAGACCGAGGAGGTAATGGACCAACCCTCTGCCATACACACACACAGTGGGGGCAGCCATGATCCCTGCTCTTACCCCCTACTATTTTCTACTGGGCAATCTTCCCATACACTTATCCTTACACTCAACCTCTCTGAGGGCCCTGGTGTAGCTGGGGATAGTTGTTTCCACCTGGGTCTGAAGTATCCATGCTCACATCCTGTTCTGTTTATCATGCTGCATTACTCTTTCTCTTCCATCGTGTTGTTCTATTGTGTGCTGCCTTAGTGAATTATAGTAGCTGGTGTTGAAATGTCACTTTTCTACCACTACTTTTCAATACAATCCAAAGCCCCTGTACTTTTCTGTAAAGCTCCTGTCATTGCATAGAGAGCCCTGCAGTTTTCCAGTCTCCTCAGGAATGGTCTTAATGTCACCTGTTACCTAGGCTGAAAACTGAAAATGATGTCTATGACTAAGGAGAGTTGATTAGTCATGCTCTCTTTATGTTGTGGTAGTACTATTTGAAATGTGTAGGCTAAACTTTCTGACCACATAATATCAGTAAAGGCAGTTACTTTGTTACAGTCCAATAAAAGGGCTTTGTATTGAACTGAAATTGAAAACCGCCTTCTTACAGTATACCACTGGAGGCTGGAGCAGAGCTCTACAAAGCTGCTTTTATAACAATGTGCTGCAGGGGGGAGGGGGGAGAAGACAGGCAGGCAGACCGATCGCTGCCCACACCTGCCCGCCCGTCCGTCCAGCATCACTACTCTAGACGGTTCTGACTTGGAATATGTTGACAACTACAAATACCTAGGTGTCTGGTTAGACTGTAAACTATCCTTCCAGACTTACATTAAGCATCTCCAATCCAAAATTAAACCTAGAATTGGCTTCCTATTTCGCAACAAAGCATCTTTCACTCATGCTGCCAAACATACCCTCGTAAAACTGACCATCCTACCGATGCTCGACTTCAGCGATGTCATTTACAAAATAGCCTCTAACACTCTACTCAATAAATTGGATGCAGTCTATCACAGTGCCATCCGTTTAGTCACCAAAGCCCCATATACTACCCACCACTGCGACCTGTATGCTCTTGTTGGCTGTGCCTCGCTTCATATTTGTCGCCAAACCCACTGGCTCCAGGTCATCTATAAGTCTTTGCTAGGTAAAGCTCCGCCTTATCCCAGCTCACTGGTCACGATAACAACACCCACCCGTAGCACGTGCTCCAGCAGGTATATTTCACTGGTCACCCCCAAAGCCAATTCCTCCTTTGGCCACATTTCCTTCCAGTTCTCTGCTGCCAATGACTGGAACGAACTGCAAAAATCACTGAAGCTGGAGACTCATATCTCCCCCACTAACTTTAAGCACCAGCTGTCAGAGCTGCTCACAGATCACTGCACCTGTACATAGCCCATCTGTAAATCGCCCATCCATCTACCTCATCCCCATACGTTATTTATTTAGCTCCTTTGCACCCCAGTATCTCTACTTTCATACTCATCTTCTGCACATCTATCGCTCCAGTGTTTAGTTGCTATATTGTAATTATTTCGCCACTATGGCCTATTTATTGCCTTAGCTCCCTTATCCTACCACATTTGCACACACTGTATATAGACATTTTCTATTGTGTTGTTGACTTTGTTTGTTTATTCCATGTGTAACTCTTCTTGTGTGTGGCACTACTTTGGTTTATCTTGGCCAAGTCGCAGTTATAAATGAGGACTTGTTCTCAACTAGCCTACCTGCTTAAATAAAGGTGAAATAAATCAAATATGGAGGGAGACGGGCAGCAGCTCAAGCAGCCATGTAGTGTAGGACATTTCCAATCAGCTGGCTGGCTGCCTGCCTATACCCAGGAATCAAGATGTGTTCATTGGACTAGGATGTTTGCGTATCTGTGAATGGGTGTGTATGGAGATCAGTATAGCCCAGGTCAGTTCTGAAGCCGAGGCATATCTTTGGGTAGGTTTGTTGTTCCCTATTTCATGTGAGGGAGGTTTCTGTGTGTGGGAATGAATGTGTGGATTTCCACACACCTCCTAGGAGGACATGTCCTGTCTCTCTCCGAGGCTGCATGGCCGGACTGGCTCATCTCCAGGGAGAGTCCATTAAAGCATCAGCTCTTTCCCTCCGGCATCTGTGGCATCCACAGCCTTTACTGCAGCTCCTAGCACTCCTTTAGACCAGGCTGTCGAGCTGTTAATGTTGAAAGACCCCCCCCGCCCGCCCGCCCGGATCGGCTAACGAGGCTTTGGCACTGGTTGTCTTTCTGTCTGTCAACTACACACTGCTGAACACCTGGAAGTGGGAGTTCACTCTATGGTCAAAGATACTTCACCTACCTTGTCAAGATGTTTTCAGACATCTGAAGTCATTTGTTGTGTAGATGCAGTTATACGCTATGCCTCAAACCCAAATGTTTTGGGAAAGAACTGAATGAGGTTTGTTTGAAGCAGTAATCAAATGAATCCTGCAATACACAGTAGATGGATGTGACTCCTAATATTCTGTAGTGCTGCGACATGTACAGTATGTAGATGTGATGCCCTCAGGTAGAGAGGAGGAAAGGCTAGACAGTGTTGTAATGGGGGACAGTAGACTAATTAAAATCATTACTAGTAGTTGATGGGGACTGCTGCTCAGCCAATTTGACAGCTGACCACTTGGAATGTGTTGCACCATCGCAATGTGGCCCGGGTCTTTACTTTGGGACCACTAATCTCTGGTGTGTGTGTGTGTGTGTCCTACACTGGACTGCACATTCTCGCTCTCAAAGGTATTCTGGTTCTCATCTCCCGAGGTCTTTGTTTTGACGTCTTAATCCGCCCTGTGAATGTATTCTCTTTGTGACCCTGTTCCTGTCTGAATTAATGAAGCACTATTAGCAGAGCACTGAATAGAGCTGGTTAGCAGCAGAGTAGAGCACTGAATAGGGCTGGTTAGCAGCAGAGTAGAGCACTGAATAGGGCTGGTTAGCAGCAGAGTAGAGCACTGAATAGGGCTGGTTAGCAGCAGAGTAGAGCACTGAATAGGGCTGGTTAGCAGCAGAGTAGAGCACTGAATAGGGCTGGTTAGCAGCAGAGTAGAGCACTGAATAGGGCTGGTTAGCAGCAGAGTAGAGCACTGAATAGGGCTGGTTAGCAGCAGAGTAGAGCACTGAATAGGGCTGGTTAGCAGTAGAGCAGAGCACTGAATAGGGCTGGTTAGCAGCAGAGCAGAGCACTGAATAGGGCTGGTTAGCAGCAGGGCAGAGCACTGAATAGGGCTGGTTAGCAGCAGGGCAGAGCACGGAATAGGGCTGGTTAGCACCAGAGCAGAGCACTGCTGAGAAAGTTGCTACTCTGCCATAACTGATTAGGACACGAGACGAAGTTTAATGTGCCTCGTCGAGGTCTGGTGGAAAATTGCGTTAATGAGGAAGTTATTGGGAACTGCAGGGCATGCAGCCTTTCTCTGCATGGCCATGAGCTGATTCAAATGAGGGAAACACAGGGAATAGGGTTGTTGTATATTGTCAAATTCATCCACATCGGCGGGAAAGAGGAGACCTACTGTACTAACCAGTTCTTATTGCACACTCAGCTTGTCTGGAACCATAACCAATCAGGTAACTTCTTATGGCTTGGGGGCGGTATTGAGTAGCTTGGATGAATAAGGTGCCCAGAGTAAACTACCTGCTACTCAGGCCCAGAAGCTACGATATGCATATTATTATTAGATTTGGATAGAAAACACTCTATAACTGTTTCTAAAACTGTTTGATTGATGTTTGTGAGAACTCATATGGCAGGCAAAAACCTGAGAAAAAATTCGACCATGAAGTGGGATATCTGAGGTTTTGTAGTTTTTCAACTCTTTGCCTATCCAAGATAGTGTAAATTTCCGATTGCACTTCATAAGGCTTCCACTAGATGTCAAGTCTTTAGAACCTTGTTTGATGCTTCTACTGTGAAGGAGGAGAGAATGAGAGCTGATTAAGAAGTCTGCCAGAAGGCCATGAGCTCATTCAGGTACGCTCCTGTGAGAGGTAGCTGCGTTCCATTGCATTTCAATTCTCCGGTTGAAATATTATTGAAGATTTATGTTAGAAACATCCTAAAGATTGATTCTATGCATCGTTTGACATGTTTTACGAACTCTAATGGAATTTTTTAAAACTTTTCGTCTGGCCTGCGCGTCGTGAATTTGGATTTGTGAACTCAAGGCGCGAACAAAAAGGAGGTATTTGGACATAAATTATGGACTTTATCGAACAAAACAAACATTTACTGTGGAACTGGGATTCCTGGGAGTGCATTCTGATGATCATCAAAGGTAAGTGAATATTTATAATGCTATTTCTGACTTCTGTTGACTCCAACATGGCGGATATCTGTGTGGCTTGTTTTGGTCTCTGAGCGCTGTACTCAGATTATAGCATGGTGTTCTTTTTCAGTAAATCTTTTTTGAAATCTGACAAAGCGATTGCATTAAGGAGACGTTTATCTAAAGTTCCATGCATAACTCTTGTATCTTTTATTAATGTTTATTATGAGTATTTCTGTAAGTTGATGTGGCTCTGCAATATCACCGGATGTTTTGGAAGCAAAACATTACTGAAAGTAACGCGCCAATGTAAACTGAGATTTTTGGATATGAACTTTATCGATCAAAGCATACATGTATTGTGTAACATGAAGTCCTATGAGTGTCATCTGATGAAGATCATCAAAGGTTAGTGATTTAATTTGTTGTATATTTCTGCTTTTTTGTGACTCCTGTGTTTCTCTGTGACTAGGTACTGACCTAACATAATCAGATGGTGTGCTTTCGTCGTAAACCCTTTTTGAAATCGGACACTGTGGTGGGATAAACAACAAGTGTATCTTTAAAATGGTGTAAAATACTTGTATGTTTGAGGAATTTTAATTATGAGATTTCTGTTTGAATTTGGCGCCCTGCACTTTCACTGGCTGTTGTCATATCGATCTCGTTAACAGTATTTCAGCCATAAGAACTTAAAACATGTCTACAACCAGGCTCATTTTTCCCGTCCACCATATGCTGTTTTGGGGCTCTGTTTTTTCTTCAGGAATAAACTTTAGGCCCTAGTTATAACATGTGTTTCCTACCAGTGCTTCATGTCAGTGTGTTTCCTCTGTTTCCTGTTGCTGTGACACAGTAGAGTTTTGCTAATGCTATGTTTCTGTCTGTCTCCGTCTCAGGGTAAAGAGCAGGAGCACACGTTTGTGTTCCGTATGGACCACCCCAAGGCCTGTAAGCACCTGTGGAAGTGTGCTGTGGAACACCATGCTTTCTTCCGGCTCCGCGGCCCGGTCCAGAAGGGATCAGCACGCTCTGGGTTCATACGCATGGGATCACGCTTCCGCTACAGGTAGCTACTGAACAGCGTGTGTGCGCTCTGCTTAGCGTTTGCTCTGCTTAGCGTTTGCTCTGCTTAGCGTTTGCTCTGCTTAGCGTTTGCTCTGCTTAGCGCGTGCTCTGCTTAGCGCGTGCTCTGCTTAGCGCGTGCTCTGCTTAGCGTTTGCTCTGCTTAGCGTTTGCTCTGCTTAGCGTTTGCTCTGCTTAGTGTACGTCTAACTGGATTCAGTCCACACTGCACAAGTCTCAACACAATTTTTATAATGCATGTTTCATCAGCTTGTTAAAATTCCAACAATTTGCACACATGACAAATCCTCAGATTATAATTTTAATAGGACTCAACACACCATATGTTCTCATTAAGCTGACTGTGCCTAATGAAACTCGCTAAACGTCCAACATTCACCTTGGTCCGTTGTGTAATAATAGCTTGTCTTGCTGCAGTGTAAACTACGCACTGCTAAAGCAGCAACTGCATGCTCTCTCTGGGGCCTTGTTATTTCAAGGTGGGGTGTTTCTAGTTGGATGGTTACAGAGTTCAGCAGCGGTCAGTCCCGTGTCACAACACCTTGTCGAGGAGTTGAGATCTGAATGCCACCCTGGGGGTATGAGGGAGGGGACTGGTGCACCCTTTGTGTTTATTTTTCTTCTGGAGTACCCCAGCAGTGGTTACAACAACACTGATTCTCTGTCTACTCAACTCTAGTACTTGGCTATATTCCATATGGCCTGGTGTGTTTCCATCCTGACCATGTGGCCTGACCAGTCAAAACTCTGGACTCAACGTAAACCATTCTCATCGATTTAAGGAATCTTATAGCTTGCTGTTTTCATGTAGTCTTTTCTGCCTCTATCTGAAGTTTCTTCCACTACTGAACTTGACTCCAATAACCCTCTTTTTCCTCATTACAACCATTACAATTACATGTGTTTGAATTCATGCTTTCTCTTCAGCTGGATCTAGCTTAGGATTTTCATTATGTTATTCCCTTTGTGGATCCTGAGCCCCAACAGAAGTTCCAGTCGTTATCTGAATCAGTCCTGGTGGTCTGATTGCAAGGGAGGTCTAACCTCCCTATCTCTGCCTGTTTTCAGTTTACGCTTGGCACTCACTACCTGACTGTCCCCTGCCTGCTGGGGGGTTGGTTGGGTTCGCTCTCATTCCCCCTCCCTGTGTATTGTTCTGGGTTGTATTCACTAGGAAAGAAACCAAATGAAATGGGGAGGGGACTACCTGAACTTGTCCAAAATTAAAGGCTTGTTTACCTCTTCCCTTTTCAAACCATCTTGCTATGGTGTGTACTAATGAATATGACCTGTTGTCCCCAGTGGGAAGACTGAGTACCAGACCACCAAGGGCAACAAAGCCAGGAGGTCTGCATCGTTTGAGAGGAGGCCCAGCCGACGCTACTCCAGGAGGACCATGATGAACCGGGGTGGGTGGATACATGTTTTATACAGTACACAGTATAATATACTGTTTATGGGTCTTTCTATAAGCTAGTGAGGATTTCCTACACCGGACAACTTGTTACAACTGTTAAGTCATTTATAATAATTAGCCAATACTTCTTAAGGTCATTCCATGAATATATAAGAGGGGCTCATAACTATATTCTATACAATTCAAGACTGGATTTAAAGCCTGTTTAACCCTTTTGTCATGGTTGGTGTCTTGATGGATTTGTATGACATAAAACATTACTTTTCTGTCCTTACATTTATGACAGTGTAAGTTAAATCATATATTAAGCATTACTCAGCTAAATTAGACATTGACCCAGTAAGAATCCTGAATCTAGCTGTCGGACAGTTTTTTTTGGGGGGGGGGGGGGGGGGGGGGGGTTGTGGAGATCTTAGAAATGCAGTGTAACTACATTTTGTGTCTCCTTAT
This sequence comes from Oncorhynchus mykiss, assembly GCF_013265735.2. Lineage (NCBI taxonomy): Eukaryota > Metazoa > Chordata > Actinopteri > Salmoniformes > Salmonidae > Oncorhynchus > Oncorhynchus mykiss. The sequence goes on from NC_048567.1 coordinate 54,340,499, forward strand.
GTTTTGGGGTGGAAACTGTTTTCATTGGCTCACAAATCCAAAATGATGTTTGCGATTGTAAAATCGAATGCTTCTAACTGAAAGTCGCCTTACCTTGATACTTAACCTAGATACTGGTATTAACTTGGTTCTTCAATAATGATACATAATACTTATTGGACACGCATTTGGTGTCCAGCAATTTTTTTGAATGACAGTCAAATGATGAACTGATTTTGTGATAGCACTGATTTTAGTGAGGAAGGTTCAAAATATTTTGGAATCATTCGTTATGCAGGTGAAGACAGTTGTGCCTGGATCCCTAGAGAATTGATGTTGATCATCTGTTGTCTGCTTGATTTACAGCAGGGTCTCGTTAGATTTGACAGAGAAAACAGCAAGTTAATTACTTAATATTTTCATATGTTTTTGTGCCTCGGATTGGACACCGAGGCTACTGTGCTACTGTTTTTGTGCCTCGGATTGGACACCGACTGCTTTTCCTATTAATTATTGTGGATATAATGACGACCAATTACATCGCCTAGTGGGCTTATTCACATGACCTGGTAATAAATAACAAATACATGTTTTCCATGTTACACCTGCAATTTTAAACAAGGGGCTTGAATTTTTGGAAAAAGCCTACCTTGATTTCCTCAATTTTAGTGCTTGAAAAGTAATTTTTGAAGCCAATTTATAAGTTCTCCTGCTCTCTCATAATTATCTGTGGTTTCATTGCTGATCGTATTTTGTGAGAGATGTTGTTTGTTTCCTGCCGCTTCAATTGAATGGTTTTGCTCTACTCTGTTGCGGTTAAACCGCTAAGTACACGTGGAACTGCATGAAAATCCTTTTGATTTTGTTACAAACTTTTTTGAAACGTTTATCCCAGTGTTACACATCGGCTACATTATTTATAGAAAGACCCTTATACATCATACCTGACTAATTTTGATGTTCTTTCTCATATTATTTCCCAGGAGCCAACAAGCCCCAAGAGTAAGTACTTTTATTTTTTCAAGAACTGGATATTTGGAATGGGCACTGATCAGTGAGTAATCTCTTCCTCTAGCTGTTTGTTATGAATATCTCTCCTCTGTCGTTGTAAGACTTGACTCATCTCACTGTGATTAACATGACACACACACACACACACACACAGAGTGAGAGACGCGCGCACACAAACTATATCAGAGTTCTTCACACACAGTCTGTACCCCTCTTGCCTTGCGTTGGGAGTCTTTATCTCTCCTGTGTGCTGGGGGAGGCGAGCACTGGTTATCATCACAACCACACATAGTATAGAGTGAGGACTGCGAGAGCTGTCTGCCACAAGAAGTTCTTGCTCTCTGTACAGTGTGTGATCAGTGTGCATTGTTTTATTCCCAATATTTCTTTGTGTGTGTGTGCTGCTGTGCTCTTTCAGGAAGTTACCTTTTTTACATAGCAACAGCAATAAAGCATTGTGAGTGAAATGTGTACATGTAGAAGCCTAAGTGTTTTTGTCTGTTAGTTTTACTACAATTTTATTCATTTATGTAACTCTTATTTAACTAGGCAAGTCAGTTAAGAACAAATTCTTATTTACAAAGATGGCCAAACCCGGACAACGCTGGGTCAATTGTGCTCCGCCCTATGGGACTCCCAATCACGGCCAGTTGTGATACAGCCTGGAATCGAACCAGGGTCTGTAATGAGATGCACTGCCTTAGACCTCTGTGCTACTAGGGAACACCCAAATTATTACTATTAGGGAAGGGTGGTAGGGTTAGGGGGAAATAATAAAGGAAAATATATATATATAATATAGTTATATAGTTGAAGTTTACATACACTTAGGTTGGAGTCATTAACTTGTTTTTCAACCACTCCATAAGTTTCTTGTTAACAAACTATAGTTTTGGAAATTCGGTTAGGACATCTACTTTGTGCATGATTATTCCAACAATTGTTTACAGACAGGTTCTTTTACTTATATTTCACTATCACAATTCCAGTGGGTCGGAAGTTTACATAGACTAAGTTGACTGTGCCTTTAAACAGCTTGGAAAATTCCAGAAAATGTCATGGCTTTAGAAGCTTCTGATAGGCTAATTGACATAATTTGAGTCATTGGAGGTGTACCTGTGGATGTATTTCAAATCCTACCTTCAAACACAGTGCCTCTTTGCTTGACATCATGGGAAAATCAAAAGAAATCAGCCAAGACCTCAGAAAAAAAATTGTAGACCTCCACCAGTCTGGTTCATCCTTGGGAGCAATTTCCAAACGCCTGAAGGTACCATGTTCATCTGTACAAACAATAGTGCGCAAGTATAAACACGATGGGAACACGCAGCCGTCATACCGCTCAGGAAGGAGAAGCGTTCCGTCTCCTAGAGATTAACGTACTTTGGTGCGAAAAAGTGCAAATCAATCTCAGAACAGCAGCAAAGGACCTTGTGAAGATGCTGGAGGAAACCGGTACAAAAGTATATTTATCCACAGTAAAAAGAGTCCTTTATTGACAACCTGAAAGGCTGCTCAGCAAGGAAGAAGCCACTGCTCCAAAACGATTTGCAATTGCTCATGGGGACAAAGATCATACTTTTTGGAGAAATGTCAGAAGAAGACCATCCCAACTGTGAAGCACAGGGGTAGCAGCAACAGGTTGTGGGGGTGCAGGAGGGACTGGTGCACTTCACAAAATAGATGGCATCATGAGGATTTGAAAATTATGTGAATATATTGAAGCAACATCTCAAGACATCAGTCAGGAAGTTCAAGCTTGGTTGCAAATGGGTCTTCAAAATGGACAATGACCCCTCAAAATGGACAATGACCCCAAGTATGACCCCAAATTTGTGGCAAAATGGCTTAAGGACAACAAAGTCAAGATATTGGAGTGGCCGTCACAAAGCCCTGACCATCACAAAGCCATGACCTCAATCCTATAGACAATTTGTGGGCAGAACTGAAAAAGCGTGTGTGGCAAGGAGGCCTACAAACCTGACTCTGTCAGGAGGAATTGGCCAAAATTCACCCGACTTATTGTGGGAAGCTTGTGGAAGACTACCTGAAATGTTTGACCCAAGTTAAACAATTTAAAGGCAATGCTACCAAATACTAATTGAGTGTAAGTATGTATACTTCTGACCCACTGGGAATGTGATGAAAATAAATAATTCTCTCTACTATTATTTATATATATATATATATATATATATATGGGGGATTGGAAATGATGCAGACAATTACATTCATAGAAGCAGTGTTGAAAGTCCCACCCCACCCCACCAAAGAAAACCATTGGGAATATGTCATGGAATTAAGTGGTAGGCCTAATTTATAGAACACAATCAGCCTGACATCCTCTTCTCACCAATCGTCATGTTATCATGCATCAGGGTTATACAGTGCCTTCAGAAAGTATTCAGACCCCTTGACTTTTTCCACATTTTAAGTTACAGCCTTATTCTGAGATGGATGAAATAAAAACAATTCCTCAGCAATCTACACACAATTCCCCATAATGACTAACTAAAAAATGTTTTTTAGAAATGTTGCACATTAAAAAATATATAAGTATTCTGACCCTTTGATATGAGACTTGAAATTGAGCTCAGGTGCATCCTGTTTTCATTGTTCAAACTTGAAATGTTTCTACAACTTGATTGGGGTCCACCTGTGGTAAATTAAATTGATTGGACATGATTTGGAAAGGCACACACCTGTCTATGTAAGGTCCAATAGTTGACAGTGCATGTCAGAGCAAAAACCAAGAGGTCTAAGGAGTTGTCCGTAGAGCTCCGAGACAGGATTGTGTCAAGGCACAAATCTGGGCAAGTGTACCAGCAAGGTAGGTCCCCAAGAAAAGTGACCTCCATCATTCTTAAATGGAAGAAGTTTGGATCCACCAAGACTCTTCCTTGAGCTGGCCGCCAGGCCAAACTGAGCAATCGGGGGAGAAGGGCCTTGGTCAGGGAACCCGATGGTCACTCTGACAGAGCTCCAGAGTTCCTATGTGGAGACGGGAGAACCTTCCAGAAGGACAATCAATCAGGCCTTTATGGTAGAGTGGCCAGACTGATGCCGCCACTCAGTAAAAGGCACATGATAGCCCACTTGGAGTATGCCAAAAGGCACCTAAAGGACTCTGACCATAAGAAACAAGATTCTCTGGTCTGATGACACCAAGATTGAACTCTTTGGCCTGAATTCCAAGTGTCACGTCTGGAGGAAACTATCTTACATTACTCATCTCGTATGCGTATACTGTATCTTATACCATCTATTGTGTCTTGCCTTTGCCGCTCGGTCATCGCTCATCTTTATATGTACATATTCTTATTCCATCCCTTTGGATTTGTGTGTAGTTGTTGTGGAATTGTTAGATATTACTACACTGTCAGAATTAGAAGCACAAGAATTTTGCTACATTCGCACTAATATCTGCTAACCAAATTTGTGACCTATAAATTACATTTTTTTTATTTTTTACCTGGCGCCATCCCTACGGTGACGCATGGTGGTGGCAGCATCATGCTGTGGGGATGTTTTTCAGTGGCAGGGACTGGGAGACCAGTCAAGATTGAGTCAAAGATGAATGGAGCAATGTACAGAGTGATCCTTGATGAAAACCAGCTCCAGAGTGCTCGGGAACTCAGACTGGGGCGAAGGTTCACCTTCCAGCAGAACAACAACCCTAAGCACACAGCCAGGACAACGCTGGAGTAGCTTCGGGACAAGTCTCAATGTCCTTGAGTGTCCCAGCCAGAGCGCCGACTTGACCTGATCGAACATCTCTGGAGAGACCTGAAAATAGCTGTGCAGAGGCCCTCCCCATCCAACCTGACAGAGTTTAAGAAGGTCTGCAGAGAAGAATGGGAGAAAATCCCCAAATACAGGTGTGCTAAGCTTGTAGCGTCATACCCAAGAAGACTCGAGGCTTTAATCACTGCCAAAGGTACATAAACAAAGTACTGAGTAAGGGGTCTGAATACTTGTGTAAATGTGATTTATTTTTTATAAATTAGCAAACATTCTAGCAACCTGTTTTTGCTTTGTCATTATGGGGTATTGGGGGGGCCATTTAATAAATCTTAGAATGCTGTAACCTAATTGTGGAAAAAGTCATGGGGTCAATACTTTCCGAAGGCATTGTGATGTGACAATGACATAGTCATGACATCATTGCTAACTAAATAATGTGATTGATAATGCTCACTTCACGTTGATTGTCATGGCGACGAGTGATTAATCAAAGGCATAGCGCTCTGCGACATTGCATGCCAAAAACATGGGTCCTCTATAGCAGCCTTGACATGGCAGCCATGTCTTATAGTGAAAGAAAAGTGTGATGTGATATGCTTCAAGGTTATCAACGTAAGCTCTTAAGGCTGAAAGGTTAAAGGGTTACGCTGTTAAAACAATATGACCATTTACTGTTTTAGTGAATGCTCTCTCTCGTCTCCCACCTCTCTCCTCTCTTTACCAGTCACAACAATGGAGTGAACCCCAACAAAGACACTAAGGTATGTTGCGTTTCTTGAACCCGACTGAGACTAGTTTCCCAAACACACTAAGCCTGGTCTTGGACTGGGAAGAACTTTCTATGGAGAACTTTACATTGAAAATGCTTTTTATTCTAGAACGAGGCATAATCTGCATTTGGGAAATTGTCCTTTGGACTCCCACCCATGATCCAATGTCCTAACCTCTGTCCCTCTGTTTCTCCCCCAGCCACTCCACATCAGAAGCCCCTGGTCTCTTCCTGTGGTCAGCCCTGCTCCCTCAGTCTCCACCAGCAGCCCCATGGAAATCGAAACCCTCCCCAGGAGTCCTGGCGGTGGCCAATCAGAGAAGAGGTGAGCAACTCGCTGTTCTAATGCCATAAGAGCGTTACGCTGCCTAATCTGTCCATCCTGCTGTCACTTGGTAGTGCGTGGTTGACAAGGAGCTTGCATCCCAAATCACACCCTGTTCCTATAAAGTGCACTACTTTTCATCTGGGTCCTTTTTCTTCTTTTTTTTGTCACATACACTGGAAAGGTGCAATGAAATGTTGTTTTACTGGGTCAGCTATAGTAGTAGTATGGTGCCCCTGGAGAGAATTAGGGTTAAGTGCCTTGCTCAAAGGCACATCAATAGGTTTTTCACCTTATCGGCTCATTTATTCGAACCAGCGACCTTTCGGTCACTGTCCCAACGCTCGGACCTCTAGGCTATCTGCATGCCCAAAAGTAGAGGGAATAGGGTGCCATTTGGGATGCACATAAAGGCTATGCCTAGTGCCTGTTCTGCTCTGGGACAGCTAGTAACCAGACAGATACCTGGGCCGTGTTCATTAGGCAACAATTGGAGGAAATCACACATTTTTGTTTTCACTTAAAAAATGTTTTGAAACATTTTCCATTGCATGCCCTAATGAACATGACCATGGCTGCATTATGCACATCCTGGAGCTCTCAGGAAGTAGGGTGGTGGTGGTTTTGTGTGAGTGTCTGTGTATATATGGGGTACAGTGAGTGACGAGAATGTGAATGGTGTGAATGTTTGGCAGTTTTCTCTGACACTGAGCAGATGGCTAGTGGTGGTAGTCCTGCTACTGCTGCATTGCTGGTGGCCGTGGCCCCCGCTGGCTTGGCAACAACAAACTCTCTCTTCTAAGAAATACCTCATCCCTTTCCTCAACCCCCCTTTCTCTTCTAAACGTTATCCCCAGAGGATTACTGTGCAATGAAAGGGGGTCTGCTTTAACTTCCTGAAATGTCTGCATTTCCTGTATTTGGTTGACTTTGAAGCTGTTCTCTTTTACGTAAAATCCACATTTTAAAGCTCTACTTTTTGTTCTAGTATGATGATGTACTGAAACCAAACAGGCCTTTTCTTAAGGCAAGGTATGTACCCTCCAAGTTATCTGTAGATTTGCTTCATCCAATCAATTTCTCTGGGCATTCTGGGTCCTATGATTCAGGACTGGTGACTGTCTCTCCTGCGGTAAACAAATAATCTTCCATCCATGGTAATGGTTGCTCTCTCTGCATTGATCCTCTCTTCAATACCAACCCAATCAGTGTGGACATCAGCTATGCCAATACTCTGGTGGGCTTTTTCCATGACCACCACTTGTTGTGGTCTACTAATGCTACTTCTACTCCCTTTTTGTAAGTGAAATTACATTTTGCTCCCTGTTATTGTCTCAGTACCTGGCTGGGATGCACTACATGACCAGAAATTTGTGGATACCTGCTCAAACATGTAATTCCAAAATCATAGGCATTAGTGGAGTTGTGTTTAGTGAGTCCGCCAGATCAGAGGCAGTAGGGATGAACAGGGAGGTTTGGTTGATACGTGTTTGAATTTGACTATTTTCCTGTCCTGCTAAGAATACTTTTGGATGTCAAGGAAAATGTATGGAGTAAAAAGACAATATTTTCTTAAGGAATATAGTCAAAAATATAAAAAGTACAGATGCCAAAAAAATACTTTAAAGTAATAACTTAAGGACTTTGCACCACTGCTCTTCTGGGAAGGCTTTCCACTAGATGTTGGAAGAGTGTTGCGGGGAGTTGCATCCATTCAGCCACGAGCATTAGTGAGGTCCGGCACTGATGTTGTGGGAGATTAGGCCTGGCTCACTGTCGGCGTTCCAGATTCATCCGTCGGACTGCCAGATGGTGAAGCGTGATTCATCACTACAGAGAACGCGTTTCCACTGCTCCAGAGTCCAATGGCGGCGAGCTTTACACCATTCCAGCCGACACTTGGCAGTGTGCATGGTGATCTTAGGCTTGTGTACGACTGCTCTAAGATTGTAATATAGCAACGACTGAGGAAAGATAAATGTCAGCCCCGGCCTATAATAGCTTAATTCAATCTTTGCATATTTCATGACTCCGACCAAACAAGCGTGAATCGCTCGATGTCAACAGGCGATTATAATTTAAAGTTTACTGAAGGCCTGGAGATCTCTTCAGAATCACTTCCAAGGCACTGAGGCGATCAGGTCAGGTGGTGGAAACTGAAATCCTCCTGTGATCTAGGCTAATTCACCATCAGTGGTAACTAGCAGGCCTAACGTCAGTTCTGTGTACATGCATGTAGTGCCTTAGGAAAGTATTCAGACCCCTTGAATTCTTAAAAAATATATATTTAATATATTTCCCCCTCATCAATCTACAATCTATCAATCTTGTTTTTATTTTATCTCTATTTCACTAGGCAAGTCAGTTAAGAACTATTTTCAATGACGGCCTAGGAACAGTGGGTTTAACCCACTGTTCCTAGGGCAGAACGACAGATTTGTAACTTGTCAGCTCGGGGGTTTGAACTTGCAACCTTCCGGTTACTAGTCCAACGCTCTAACCACTATGCTACCCTGCCGCACCTTTACTGAGTACTTTGTTGAAGCACCTTTGGCAGCAATTACAGCATTGAGTCTTCTTGAGTATGGCACTACAAGCTTGTCACACCTGTATTTGAGGAGTTTCTCCCATTCCTCTCTGCAGATCCTCTCAAGCTCTGTCAGGTTGGCGTGAGAGTGTTGCTGCACAGCTATTTTCAGGTCTCTCCACAGATGTTCGATCAGGTTCAAGTTTGGGCTCTGGCAGGGCTACTCCAGGACATGCAGAGACTTGTCCCGAAAGCCACTACAATCGTTGTCTTGGCTGTGTGCTTAAGGTCATTATCCTGTTGGAATGTGAACCTTCACCCTAGTCTGAGGTCCTGAGCACTCTGGAGCAGGTTTTCATCAAGGATCTCTCTCTACTTTGCTCCTTTCATCTTTGCCTCGATCCTGACTAGTCTCCCAGTCCCTGCCGCTGAAAAAAATCCCCACAGCATTATGCTGACACTTGGCATTCAGGCCAAAGAGTTCAATCTTGGTGTCATCAGACCAGAGAATCTTATTTCTCATGGTCAGTCTTTAGGTGCCTTTTGGCAAACTCCAAGTGGCTGTTATGTGCCTTTTTACTGAGGAGTGGCTTCTGTCTGGCAACTCTACCATAAATGCCTGATTGATTGTCCTTCTGGAAGGTTCTCCCATCTCCACGTAGGCATTCTGGAGCTCTGTCAGAGTGACGATCGGGGTTCACCTCCCTGACCATGTCCCTTCTCTCCCGATTGCTCAGTTTGGCCAGATAGCCAGCTCTAGGAAGAGTCTAGGTGGTTCCAAACTTCTTCCATTTAAGAATGATGAGGCCACTGTGTTCTTGGGGACCTTCAATGCTGCATAAATGTTTTGGTACCCTACCCCAGATCTGTGCCTCGACACAATCCTGTCTCGTAGCTCTACGGACAATTCCTTCTACCTCATGGCTTGGTTTTTGCATTGTCAACTGTGGGACTTAATATAGATAGGTGTGCCTTTCCAAATCATGTCCAGTTAATTGAATTTACCACAGGTGGACTCCAATATGAAGGATGATCAATAGAAACAGGATGCACAGGATGTAATTTGAAAACATTTAATTTGTTTTCACTTTGTCATTTGAAATTGATAGGAAATTATAATTTCATCCATTTTAGAATAAGGCTGTAAAATGAAGGGGAGGAGATGGCTTAAAGAATGATTTTTTTTTTAAAGCATTGAGATATGAATGGTGTGTGTGCCTTTCAGAGGGTGACCTGGGCAAGACCAAACTATTTCAATGTATTTGAACAAGTTATGGTCGTAAGTGCCAGGCACACCGGTTGTCAAGAACTGCTGCTGCGGCTTTCAGGCTCAACATATTCCCAGGTTCCCGTTCAAGTCAGTTTTGCTCTTTTCAGGTCTCTCCACAGATGATGTGCCTAGTTAAATAAATAAAACGTGACACAACTGTGGGAGTCAGCATGGACCAGTGTCCTGTGGAACGCTTTCAACACCTTGTGGGATTCCATGCCCTGACGAATTGAGGCTGTTCTGAGGGCAAAATGGGGGTGCAACTCAATATTAGGAAGGGGTTCTTAATGTTTTATACAGTCAGTGTATCCATATGTCGCCTATTATACCTCTGACTGAAGCAAGGTTTTCAAGGGATTGTACAGTAAGGAGATTCAGAAATACTTTTTAATGGCGACTAAGTAGTAGAATTTAAGTATTTTAGATCAGTCAGTGAAATGATTTACTGGTAATGCTATACCTTCAAATTAATAAATGAGGCAGTGATTTGGCTGGAGCTCTGATGTAACACTGCATCTGATCATGTGAATCGACCAGGACCGGAGCACAGCCTTTAAGGACTAGTATCATGACTAATGTTTAACGATAAGGGTTTCAGAGGTTCAAATTTGTTTCAGGGGGTTTTGTTCCTTCCTGTAATTTCGATAATCTCTTCAATTGATTCATATCGAGAATTTGTTTGTTCACTTACTGGCAATTAAGTCGACCTGCTAGACACATTCCTTAAGTTCTTTGCTGACTGCTTGGTGCTCCTGGCTTTACTTTGGAAGATATTCAAGATAATGTTGTTGAGGATTCACAAGTAAGTAATTAGATGTAGGAAAGGGCCTGTGTTAAGTTTTCAAGCCCTAAGAAATGGAGTCTTACAGATGCATAGGAGTTGCAATGAATTTGGTCATTAGGTTAAATCCCCCTCACCCTAACCGGTGGTTGATTCTGCATACTACCCTCAATTGACCCTCTTCTCTCACCCTCAATTCACCTGCACCGCCCACTCACTCATCTGCCTGCTTTTCCACTAACCTAACCAATGCATGACAACGCTTCTGCATGCCAACGCTTCTGCATGCCAACACAGCAAGCACATTTGTAGCTCGCTAGCTACAGTAGCTCCATGTTTCCTTCAGCCTGGTTTTAGTTTGACATTAAATAAACTGTCCAACATGTCTCTGTTTGACGTGTTATGTCATCTGACTCCCCATCTGTTTTCCTGTTACCTCTTTGACCTCAGTTTCACACTCAATTATACACGTCATCCACCTCCTATAGTACTGGAAACATGTTATGAATTCAAACCCCTAACATAAGCCGTGTAAATATAGCACCACCGGCATGCAATTATTTAGCTTCTCTAGAGGTTAGCCTAATGTCTGGGTATTAAGAATGTAGTATTTCCCCATTTTTGAGTTGACTGAAGTGCTTGTTATGCGGCATGAGAAACGCTGTTCACTCACATTGAGTTTGTAAAACTGTCCACATTGGTAGATGTATTCTGTCATTTGCTATGCAGTGCTTCCATTCCACTGACCTAGTTATGAAGGTAACACACTCTAAAGAATGAGTAGATTAATCATATCTCCTTTAGATCGTAATGGAGGGATATGTCACAATATCATGGTTGTGAAGGATGTAGGGTCTTTCCATCAATTCAGAGTTTAATTTCGGTCTTTTCAACAGCAATGGTGACCGTGTCATTGTTTCCAAACTCATTCTCGGTGCTGTCGTAATACTAACATGTATAGGAAGGCTAGCTTCAGGACATCCAGTTGACCTCTGTCTTGTACTTCATCACATAGTTTGCGGAAAGAATAGTCACACACAGGGGATAGTCACTGAACACCTAATACACCAAGGCAGGTTAAGTCCTATTCTGTATGTTCTGCTATATTTCTCCTCTCCCTCTCTATTCCACACTCCTCTTTTTGACTTTTACAATCCTCCCATCTTGTGTGAACCGTGCTATACCTCCTCACCCTCTTTTCCTTCAACTTTCTGTCCAGGCCGCTCCCCCCTCTCACCACCCAATGCTGACCCTCTCCTTCTCCTCCTGGAGGTGGGTGGGCGGACACCACTGGACCTTGTCACAACCTTTCCCCTGTCTCACCCACATGTCTCACTAGGACCCTAGCCTAATCTTCAACAAGAAACAGACCAGACAGAGCTCTCTGGCTCTGCGCTCGGGTGATGCCACACTACCTGGATTTGTTTACTCCCTCGTATACCACCTCCTCACTCAACCACTGAAACATATCACACCCCTCCCCAGTGACACTGTCCAGGGCTGGCAAGAAAGATTGACAATAACCAGCCTGTTGACAAGAGGCAAGAGGAGAGCGCATGAACCCACTGGACCACTGTTCTGTTCCATTATAGACAGACATCCATCTCTCTGAAGAATGACTTTATTATCCAGGGATATGAAATGTTCTTTTTTGGCCTTCACTGCCCCAAGCAGTTGGTTTTTATCTGTTTTATTTCATATGGCTGTCTTTGTCTAGTCTTAATCATCCAAATATTTCATTTAGCCCAAATTGTATGAGTGATTTTTATCTATGTTGGTACGTTTTATGGATCTGCACACATTTCTAATGTCTAAATCTTGCCTTTTCTGTGTTGAATTAATGCACAAATTATGAATACAGATAGATGGAATAAAAACTTCTAACAGTGTATTGTTAGTTCCTAGCTGGTTCATTTGAATGTTCTCTAGTATAGTATATGTTGACACTACTGGTACTTTCACAGCTCTACCAATGAAGATTTATTTTAAATTAGCTTCCTGTTTACATTGTCATGTGACTAAATATTGTCTCTGTATTGTACTTTGAGACCTTTGATAATGAATAGCATTTTTTTGTATTTTAAGAGCCCATCTCCTTGTGAGTAGGTAGTTTATGGTTTCAGTGTACTCATTGCTTTTTTATTATTTTTCTAGAGGCAGTGAGTGCTTTTGGCTGAAATATGGTCACGCTGATCCCTGTGGGCTAATTATTAGCAGCAGACAGCATGTTCTTTACCATGAGGGAGGGAGCGAATGTGTCTCTAAGAAAACTGAAACCAGTTCTATCAAAGCCTCTTCCAGCCTGTAATCTCACTGCAGTCACTTATGGAATGTGACTCACTAGCTAGTACACCTCCCCCACTCTATACTCCCTCTACCCCTCCAACACTCCTCTCATTCCTGTCTCCCTTTCCCTCCCAAACTGTGAGAGAGATTTGTATGCATGAGGCCCATGTCATCTAACATGATGTCTGGTGTGTCAGGTCTACATGTCTTAAGGCAGTATGTGTGGTAATATTCTTCTCAGCATTCATCAGGTCTTTGTCCTCCGGCTGCAGCCCGAGTGTAAGCTACAGTACCCTGCCGGAGTTTAGCAACAAAAGTTTCATGTCACAATTCCAGGTCCTCTTTGATGGAAGAAACATGCTATTTTGTCATTCCCATACAGTGTATTCTTACTTGTGCTAATTTGAGGGCTGATCAAGCAACTGTTGAGTTACAATTGTAGTTATGGATATGGGGGCATTTCTTCCATCCGTTTTTAGTTGAGTAGGATCCAGGGTGCTGAGCCTCATGCACTGTCAGTATGACAAACTCTTCAGTCTTTGTCTTCCGGAGTGTTCAGGTAAGTCATTCTCATGTTAAGGCCCTGACTTTTTCCTGCTCAGTCACATGGCCAGGAAAAACCTCTGTCTCTTATATGTTGGTGAATCAATGTGTGTTTCTGTCTATCCTCATGTCCTGTCCTCTCCCCCCTGCAGCATGCCACTGCCCCTCGTAGCTGATCTGCTGGAGACGTGCGTCAATGATGTCATCCGGGCGCCTGTTCCCATGGCGACAGCAGGCCTGCCTGAGGAGGCGGGGCCAAGCATGGCAGCCTCCGCCTCCAGCCTCACGGCAGACGACACAGTCTCTCTTGCTGGTGAGCTTACACACACACACACACACACACACACACACAACGACAATAGTCATGCAAATACTAAGCTTATTGTGGGTAACCGTAGTAGTTACAACCTCCATTAAAAAGTACTCCCCCTTGCAAATGAAGTTGTTCGGTAAGGGTGTATAATGTTAAAAAGAAGAGAACTGCCTTACAAATATCCTGCCTACCAAAGGCATCTTTTGTAATTGGAGGCTAAGTACACCAGAAACCGTTAAAAAAATAAATATATATATATATTGAAAGTTACGAATGGGACTATGAAATGTTTTCAATAGTTAGATTTTCTCTGCTCCACAAGGATTGGTGTTGGTATGTGTGCTGTGAGTAAAGACTGTTTGTGTTTCTCCCACAGAGGCAGCAGCGCGGCTGAAGCAGCTGGAACTGGACAGTGCCCCACTCCCTGTCCCTTCCAGAGCTAACGTCAATCTCAACATGAACAACCAGGTCAGTGCACTGAGCTGGGTGTGGGAGAGGAAAAGAGCGGATATATTCTGCATGCCCTCTGTGCTCAAATACACAGCGACATGCATACTGGGTACATACACTCTTGGACTCATGCACACATTAACGGGAACACACACACCACAATCTAAAGGGGACAAAGCCTGCTTAATGTCACTCACGCGAGCAGCGCTGCATTGTAACGTATGGGAACGGGAACCGAGAGCTGCATGGACAGTCTCTGGTGGGATTGGGACAGTTTGTCAAAACAAAAGCGTATGTGTGATATTTGATTTCGTAGGTAAGGGCAGGGGGTTTGCCACTAGTTTTAGGGTCCCATATTCTGAGGCAAACAGTAGGTCACTATGACAGGCTAATGTATAGACACAATGGCAGACAGGGAGCACCCCAGTAGGGAGTGGGTGGGGCTGGGGTGGCGAGCCATTGTATGCCAGGGGGGACACAGTGTATCTGATTGCTCATAACAAAGCTATTGGTCATTTAAAGATGTTTACTAAAGCGTGACACTTCCTCGTGTGTATATTATATTACATATGCTGCCTAGTTTTAGGTACTCGTTTTCGACTCAGGTTCGCAAATAAGCATTTTCTGAAATAGTTGCTGCCCCAATGTGGAAGGTCAGACGAGATGTGAAGCTCAACTTCCTGCCTCCTCTCAGCCTATCTGACCTCTCGTCTGTAAGGTTACTATGTTTATTTTTCCAGAGGGAGGTAGAAGGCAAAGGAGACTTTTTATTTAATTAGGAAAGTCAGTTAAGAACAAATTCTTATTTACAATGACGGCCTAGGAACAGTGGGTTAACTGCCTTGTTCAGGGGCAGAACAACAGATTTTTACCTTGTCAGCTCAGGGATTCGATCTAGCAACCTTTCGGTTACCGGCCCAACACTCTAACCACTAGGCTACCTGCCGACATAACTACAACCTTTCCATTGTCCGTCTGTGTGTTTGTCTGCGTGTTTTGTGTGCATGTGAAATCCCCCCCCCCCCCCCACACACACACACACACACACACACGCAGGAGGACGTGGTGAAGCTCACAGAGAAGTGTCTGAACAGTGTAGGCAGCAGCCCTGTGCTCGCTCCACTGCGCCCCCCAGAGGACCTGAAGAGCAACATCCTTAAAGCTCAGGCAGAGGCTGCTCTCAAGGTACTTTACTGGACTCTAGCACTCCGTCTGTGGACACATCTTGGGTCAACATCGAAATTGCATAGGGATGCTTTGGATTCTTAGATGTAAATGGGGGTGTGTTGTATAAGTGCTGTAAACCCTTGGATTTTGGATACTGCTGCAATTTTATCTTTGAAGGACACGCAACCAGGCATATTGATTCTTGTAGCCCTCTCCTCGATGTACTGATGTTCTGTATGTTATAGGGATCACTGGAGGAGCATGTTGTGATCGGGGACAAGAACACCAACCTACAGGAAGCATCAGCCAGGTGAGTGAGGTCACAAAGACAGTATGGTTGTGTTCCTAGTGTCTACCCTTCACGCAGAAATGTGCAGTGTTTCACTCCACCTCATGCATTAAGAGCATTGGACGACCAGACTTTATTGTACATTATTTGATGAGAAAGGAAACACCCATCTTGGAATGATGGGTGCAGGTAGCCCAGTAGGAACTTTGGGCCAGTATGAAAAGTCACTGGTTTGAATTCCAGAGCCGGCCAGGGGGAAAATCTGTGCCCTTGAGCAAAGCACTTTACCCTCATCACTCTGAATAAGAGAGTCTGCTAAATGGCTAAAATGTGAATGGGATGTCCCTGAGCTACCCCAACACTCCACAGCCAGCCTCAGCCAATCAGAACCTCGCTGCCGCTCAAGTCCATTAGCGGCTAGAATATTAATGAGGACTCTTAGCATAATTCTGTTATGACAATAATCCCTGAATCAACAGCTCATTCCCCGGGGATGACCATTTATCTGTGGGGCGGGACTCTTGTGGTTGATACAGTAGTGGTTCTTCCAGAAGCTATTCTAAAGTGATTTTGTATGGAGGTGAAGAATATAGGCTGACCACACCGCGTGCGTTGTAAAATAAATGTAGAAATCTGTTATTCAATTATTGCATGTATTTAATTATCGTGAGCGTCAACGAGCGTCTGCGTTGCCAAGGGCTAAAATAGAACTCCTTTCTATTTCTGACGCAGATCGCACTGCAAGTCCTGCCTCTCCCATCCTCCTCATTGGTTTATAGAAGCAGGTACCCACGTGCCATCTCCTCATTGGTTATACCAACATGGGTGATTGAAAGACGAACTATGTTGCCGGTCAGTGTAGTAATACTATGAAAGTTTAGATGCCAATCACCATATAAGTACAAAGATGAAAAGGCCTGGAAGGAGGAGATGACTATAAACGATTCGGTTGACCGTTTTATGTGTGGATTAATTGGTGGAGTAGAGGACCTTGTGCATTTCAGGTAAAATAACAACTCAATGTTTATATCCCAGGACAAATTAGTTATCAACAGCAAGCTAGCTAAAAATGACAAATTAGCTAGCAAGTGCAAGCTAACGAGCTAAATTGCCATATATGTTTAATGCTTTTCGACCTGTTCCCAAATTAATGTAATTGGTTCCGAGCTTATTTTGACCTGCGTGTCGTGATCACGTTTGGTGTAGGGGGACAAAATAAACGTATGCACGATGGCGCACGCGCGCAGCCGGGTTTGGGTTCCGTGTTAGTCTGAAAGAGCTCAAACCTAACACTTCAAAGCAAACAATGTGCACAACAACAAGAATCGATGCAGCTTGTGTGTCCAGTGTCACTCGCCAAAATGAAACTGACTCGCATTGAAAATCTCAAATAGCCTATACAAACAGGGAATGTTGAATGTTAGGCTTAGTGTTGGTGTGGTATAGATCTGTTCAAATGTCCACTGCTCGTCTGTCCCAGGCTGAAGGTGCGTAGTGGGCGTATGGGCAGCAACTCGTCCCTGTCTCTCACTGGACGTCCTGAGAGACATGAGTCATGGGACCTGCTCAAACCCACGCTGCTGACCAATGCTGGGCCCAGGTGAGACTGCCATTTGAAAGTTTTGTAGGTTTTTTGGGGGGGTTCAATATGTTCTTGCTTAATTCTTCTTGAAGTGCCTTTGATGGTTACTATGGGATGCTTATCGCCCTGTGTAAAATGATGTATGCATATGAGATGGAGGGAGGGAGTGGGCCACACCCAGATTAGAGGGGGCCACCTGTCCCGTGTTCTCCCGGCCATAAGGTACCACAGGCAGCCTCAGGACAACAGCTCCATCTGAGAGAATCATTTGAGGAGATATACTGTATATTACCTTGTAGTTTCTAGGAGTGTTCAAGAGTACTCTAGGACTGGAGTGGGAAAACACGGTGGTAAGCTACTAGGCTATATGTCGCAGAACTCAAGACAAAGCTGTTGTTTTTACACAGCTCTCTGCTGCCTTCTGGAGGAGCATGGGAGTCATGTGTGCCCATGTCACATGACTAAATTCTGCCTTGATACATGTCTTAGAGGTGTGCATCTTTCCCTTTTCAATACGATTCGATTTGTATGTAGATACATGGGCTCCGATACATGTTAGTTTGTAACCATCGTGTTTGTGAGAGTCATTTTTCCATGGAGGGGTCATAATGGTATCTAGGCCAAACCGTTCGATTATGTGAGAACGATTTTCAGGATGTCTCATGGTCCGACAAACACTCTAGCTCTGTCACCTTTCACCGCAGATGCGGAATTGCGACATCGACCGATGCAGTGGATTGAGAAGCATCCAATGCAACAACCAGTTTTTTTTTATCTCTAGTTTAAACTGCCAGATTTTAATGGGGATTGTTTAATATGCTTATTAGATTTCCGCAGGGCGTGGACAAATCGACTCTAGGAGGTTAAGTGTTTGAGCTAGTAATGTATCCATATTTAATCGTTTACAAATTAGCTATGACATAGCTAGGGTTGCAAAATTAGCAGTACATTTTACTGCTTAAAAGAAAATTAAAATTAGCAGTACAAGTTACTGGTATCAGTCATTTTGGTAATTAACAACAAATATTTGTCAGTTATGAATACTTTGGTAAGTTAAACTTGAATAACTTTAACATGTAGTATTAATTTTGTATACATGTCCATGAGTTTCTAGTAGATAGAAAATAGCCCACTAGTAATTAATGAATAAAGCATTAAGCAGTTAATCAACAATGGCATTATTTTCTATTACTCTGCAACTCTTCCAACTATTGACTTTTTCACAACTGCCACCAGTTTGATGCCAAAACATTGACAGCACATGCATACACTGCTCAAAAAGATAAAGGGAACACTAAAATAACACATCCTAGATCTGAATGAATGAAATATTCTTATTAAATACTTTTTTCTTTACATAGTTGAATGTGCTGACAACAAAATCACACAAAAATTATCAATGGAAATCAAATTTATCAACCCATGGAGGTCTGGATTTGGAGTCACACACTCAAAGTGGAAAACCACACTACAGGCTGACCCAACTTTGATTTAATGTCCTTAAAACAAGTCAAAATGAGGCTCAGTAGTGTGTGTGGCCTCCACGTGCCTGTATGACCTCCCTACAACGCCTGGGCATGCTCCTGATGAGGTGGCGGATGGTCTCCTGAGGGATCTCCTCCCAGACCTGGACTAAAGCATCCGCCAACTCCTGGACAGTCTGTGGTGCGACGTTGGCGGTTGGAGCGAGACATGATGTCCCAGATGTGCTCAATTGGATTCAGGTCTGGGGAACGGGCGGGCCAGTCCATAGCATCAATGCCTTCCTCTTGCAGGAACTGCTGACACAGTCCAGCCACGTGAGGTCTAGCATTGTCTTGCATTAGGAGGAACCCAGGGCCAACCACACCAGCATATGGTCTCACAAGGGGTCTGAGGATCTCATCTCGGTAACTAATGGCAGGCTACCTCTGGCGAGCACATGGAGGGCTGTGCGGCCCCCCAAAGAAATGCCACCCCACACCATGACTGACCCACCGCCAAACCGGTCATGCTGGAGGATGTTGCAGGCAGCAGAACATTCTCCACGGCGTCTCCAGACTGTCACGTCTGTCACATGTGCTCAGTGTGAACCTGCTTTCATCTGTGAAGAGCACAGGGCGCCAGTGGCGAATTTGCCAATCTTGGTGTTCTCTGGCAAATGCCAAACGTCCTGCACGGTGTTTGGCTGTAAGCACAACCCCCACCTGTGGACGTCGGGCCCTCATGCCACCCTCATGGAGTCGGTTTCTGACCGTTTGTGCAGACACATGCACATTTGTGGCCTGCTGGAGGTCATTTTGCAGGGCTCTGTCAGTGCTCCTCCTTGCACAAAGGCGGAGGTAGCGGTCCCGCTGCTGGGTTGTTGCCCTCCTACGGCCTCCTCCACGTCTCCTGATGTACTCCTGATGTCTCCTGGTAGCACCTCCATGCTCTGGACACTACGCTGACAGACACAGCAAACCTTCTTGCCACAGCTCGCATTGATGTCCCATCCTGGATGAGCTGCACTACCTGAGCCACTTGTGTGGGTTGTAGACTCCGTCTCATGCTACCACTAGAGTGAAAGCACCGCCAGCATTCAAAAGTGACCAAAACATCAGCCAGGAAGCATAGGAACTGAGAAGTGGTCTGGTCACCACCTGCAGAACCACTCATTTATTTGGGGTGTCTTGCTAAATGTCTATAATTTCCACCTGTTGTCTATTCCATTTGCACAACAGCATGTGACATTTATTGTCAATCCGTGTTACTTCCTAAGTGGACAATTTGATTTCACAGAAGTGTGATTGACTTGGAGTTACATTGTGTTGTTTAAGTGTCCCCTTTATTTTTTTTGAGCAGTGTATAAACGTAAACTAAATGAATGTGTACTATATATATGGATATTTTATGCTGAAACCCTCATATTAAACACCAATGGTATTCACGAAGATGGTTTATTTGTTTTACAGCTTTGTCATTCTGTTTTATTTCCATAATCTTATTTAATTATTTCATATATTTTACACACAGAGAGCCAGAGATAATTAGACACCTGTGGTAATCTGTAGTATCCAAGAAGGCCACTATATGTCATTTTCTGAACTTCTAAATAAACCTTTAAAGTTACCAGAATTCTGAACGTTTCCAGTTATGCCCTCCTTTTGCAACGCTAGACATAGCCAATGAAGATATAGCAGAACGTTGGATTTCACTCCCATCTCTAAATGAAATGCTATTGACCGTTTGGAAGTTTTTTTACGGCGCTTATTTTCTCCTTCCTCAATGCAGCGTGCCTCACAAAACCGAATTGCTGTCCTCGTTATGAAATTATTAACTTGACCCTGGGTATCTAATAATGACCATATACACTGACTGTTTAAAGCAAAACTACCAGAACTATTGCTGATGGTGAACCTGAACAATCACAAAATCAATTGTAAGCCCAGCAGCTTGCTTTTTTCTCCAGCAGCTTGCTTTTATTTGGGTAAAACACCATTTTCAACAGCAGATAGTTTAACAAAACCTAGCAAATTACAGGTTGTCACTACTAATAAAGCCTAATATCGCGCAAACCATTTTAGCATATGAATGTTGGAAGTGCCATGCAGATGTGCAAGATTAGGAACAGGCCACCTAGCTCGTATTGGTCAGCGCGTGAAGCTGTTTGACCAGGCTACTGATATTGCCTGGGGTTGTTCGTCATGCAAAAGGACTTGCAGATCAGTGACTGTCAACACCGTTGCATGCTTAGTTTGACACTGAAGGAGAGGATGCATCAGTTGTCACAAAATAAGATGTAATTTTCAAAAAGGTAGAAAGAATGTAATATGAGCAAAACACATTGATTCGTTAAGTTTTGAGTCGATTTCCTAACAGGCGCCTGCTACATTTTTGATCAGTTTGGGGTTCACGGACCGATGCACGCATGTCTTAAAGATTTGAATCGTGGACGGATGCGTATCGGTGAATCGTTACATCCATGTCTTTGCATATTAAGCACATGCCTAGGATTTTATTTCCATTGACAATGTGCACGTTAGCCTTGCAATTTCAGTACCTCATCAGACTCTAAAGAAATGAAAAACACTAATCCATCTGTCTTGTTTCTCCGTTGTCTTCAGTGTTGAGATGGTGGCTGCGGATCTCATGCCGTCAGCAACCATGATGGCTGCTGAAATACTTAACGAAGGACTGCCGTCAAAGGTTTCAAATTTAAGCTGTGTTTTGCTTTACCAGTTTCTCGCTTGCATTGCATATATTAAAGCACATCTGAATGCACAGAAATAATTGTATGTAATATGTGTGAGCTGTTAACATAGCCGTTGGCTTGTCGCTACGCAGGCCAAACCAGAGGAGCTGGAGATGCCCACCCTGCCGCCGCTGCCAGTCCCGCTGAGTGATAACCTGATAGATTTCTCAGATCCAACCCCAGTAGTAAGTCTCTAGACCCCATCTGCCATAAAATAACCCTCACTGACTCATGTTATAGCTACTGTAGCTGAATGCGGTTGTCCACAACAGTCAAGACCGAATAATAAACCAGTGTCTTGAAATTTCTATCACAATTGAGTTCATAGGCCTGCAGTATGTTTACAGGTTTGGTGCTTTGAGTATAACTCTTGAACGTGGATCTCTTGTAGTTACCACCAGCACCAGTGCAGTCTAAGTCCATGATATCACCTCGCTGGATCGTCCCTGCTGCAGTGAGTACTGGTGTCTTCTGGGCTTTAGTGCTCCTGTCTGTCTTTAGTCTGTTCATGATGGACTGACCTCGGGGCCTAAGTATGTCTGTCTTTTAGTCTGTCTGTCCATAGTCCATCCCTCATAGAGACTGACCCAGTCCACTTTCCTTCTCCTCCCATTCTAATGCAGCCGCCCACTGCCATCTTTACTAACGGCCTCCTTGACCCCTCTGCCAAGACCGCCGCCCCTCTCCAACCTGAAGGGGGGGCTATTGCCCCAACCCTGCACCCCCATCTGTTCTCTCAAACTCACAATGTGATTGCCACAAGGTAAATCAGTCATGACACATCATCATCGCTGCCTTGTCCTATTTCTGTTTTGATCATCTCATCTGGACATTGTGTTCATGGCAGCTAGTCTTAGTTGCTATGCGCTTTTCGCACCATGTCATATGCTATGTTTAGTATGCTGTGTAGAGAGTAGACCAAATAATTCCCCTTGTTATTAATGGAAGCTTGTTGTGTTTAACATCCCCATTGCCTTAATTATGTTCCTGATGAACTTCCATATCTTGTTCTAATAACATGGTGAAGGCTAGAGCTTGATTTTTGACTTCATACTACTTCTCTGCACAAGTTATAAAGTTTGGTTATACTGCTGAAGGAACTCTGTTAGTTAGGATTAATGTTGTGGACTCTAGAAGGTAGTAGGCTTTCTGGGTTTGCCATTTTTACAGTTACAAAAAAGCAGCGCTCGCGTCAAGTAAGTTGTAGCATTTCACTGTTAGGTCTACTACACCTGTTGTATTCGGCGCATTTGACAAATACAATGTGATTTGATTTCTGCTGCAGCCAGGTCTCCTGAAACAATATACGTAGGATGATGGATATGCACTTTCTCATTTTGGTTTCTCATTACGTTGTGTTCTCTTGCATCCCATTATACTGGTTAGCAATACAATATTACTGTTCTGCTAGAATATTACTATTATACATGACTGTATGTTGTGCACACTGAAAGGTAGGAGTTCCGGGCTTTTCATTTTGTTCTCCTCTCACCAGCATTGCTGCCCAGGTACCCAAGAAGGACGGCACAAAGCCCAAAGGTCTGTTGACCACTGAGCTCTGAGAGGGAATCGGGGGCTAGCTTCTGCCCTTCTCATAACAATTATGTCCTATTCCTGGCATTCCCAAACTAGTGGGCTACTTACCACCCTTAACACAAGATTCATATTTTACTGCATTTCCAAAACTGGGGAAAGTTCCTGCCCTAGTTACAACCAGCAACTCCTATGGCATTCCCAAACAATTCCCAAACCAGCTGCAATCATGAAATTGGATTATTGGAATTCTTTCTTACAACAGTCCAGTTTGGAGAAGTATTTATTATTTTATTCCTTTTTTTTCTATTTTAGTACTTTAGTTGTGTCACTGGTCCTCTCATAAGCATTCCTAATTACCTACACAGTGCGCACACCGTTCTTTTAGATATGTTTATAGCTGGAAGGGACTGCAATAAATGCTGAGAGCTAAGGAAGAAGACAAAGCAAAGATGACCATGTCTGACTGGACTCTTTGAGACCATTTTTTGACACCCTTTGGCATTGGGTACATTCCTGTGTTCAGCACACCACCTCCACACAGCCCATTCAGGGAGATGATCTGTCAACCTGAGGCTGCCTACCTGGATGAAGAACCACTGTATCAAAGAACCTCAAAGAGCCTCATCACTGTACCTCAAACCGCTGAATTAAATTGGAGCACTAGACCTGGACTCTTGATAGGATGGGCAATGACTTTCTACTGACATTTTACTTTTTATTTTTATTTTATTTTGTCCTGTTTTTTCCCCTTTTGCTTTTTTTAAAGTGAGTTGTATTGATCAAGCGCCAGCGTTTAGTGTTCAGTTAGGACCTGGCTTTCACTAGAATGTTCTGATCCAGATTATGACTCGATCATCTGAGGATGACAACGGCAATCTGTAGCATGCAGGTATGAATTGAACCACGAACAATTCATACCTAAAACGTTATACCTTTTCTATCTCCATATAAAAACACTAGCTACGACCTGCCTTACTTAGCTAGCTCAATGTGAAATTCTGATTGTAATTTTATACAACAAGGAACTACTAATACTTCTATTATTACTCCTGTGTCTAGGCCTATACTTACTGTACTTTTTATTTTTTGTGTTACTATATACTGTATGTGATGGTAATTTCTCATCATGTCGTCTTGACACTGTTTCTGGCTGTGGTCATCAATGACTCTCAGGCTTGACACGGGAAATAGGCCTAACACATACTGGCACCCCATTGGTTCTTCTCCAGACTAACCCAATCACATCTAGGATCTCTGGTGGTACGAATGAGTCGGTCAACTGTATTATTGACTCACATAAATGTATTTCAGGACTTTTTATATGTTGCCTCTGCGGACGGTAGATCAGAAGTAGATATTTTGCGAGGCTGTGTGCAGTAGAGGTAAAAGCAGAAGGAATTATTTTAAATACTGCTAATTTGAATAAGTAAACTGTGAGCTATTAACACCCATCTCAACAGAAAAGTCTTAAAATCACATTTATTTCATTTTTTGTGAAGTTTCAGAATAATTGATGCTTTCTTGATTTATGTTTTCGCTGGACGACTTAAAAGAACGGCCAAGCTTTGTAGTACTATCTCTCTTTCTCAACTGGCTGTATCATGAGTTATCTAAACTGATTTGCCTGGCAAGAACAATTCTGTGTCATATAAATGATTTATGTCTGCATCAGAAATTGTAGAGAGAGTGATTGACCAACATGAGTGCTCTGTGTACCTACCTAATAACTTTTCGTTTTGCCTCTGTATCTGAGATGAGACTTCTCTTGGTTAGAAATTATACTTCACCATGTAAGTGCAATTTCGCTGTAGCTCTTCTACGTTAATTTATTCCTCTTTTTGTAAGAGCACCCTTATTCACGCTGTATTTAAGTTGTTTGTAGATGTAAAAAATTGCTCTAGGTATTGTCACCACACCAATTTGTATCATGTACATTGATCATCATTACTTTTGAAGGATATGTAGACTATTAAGCCAGTAGCAATTTTGTACAATGTAGTAAATTCTTCAAGTAAAAAGTATTCAAAGAAAAAACAAGTGTGAGTTCTTCCAATGAATATATCTGGGCCTTGTCTCTACTACGACAAATAAATAAAAAACGTGAAGCCTATGTCCATCGGCATCAATTGGAACTGTTTATTGATGCTGCAGGAGCTGTAATTCTGTGTTAGCACGTGCTAACACTAGAGGGCAGCATTAGATGATGTTGGACTCTGCCGTTTTATTATCAACCCTGTCTGTTTAGTGCTCTGGTTTAACACTACACTTCATTTGACCCATGGGATTGGTCTCAATTATTATTATTTTTTTATATACTTAATTGTAATTTTGTCATGTGAAGAAATTGCCTATTTCTTAACATGTAGGCTAAAATGTATATTGATACCATGTACCTTTTATGTAGTAGTTGTGTTGTCTATCATGTTCAAAATCACACCAGGCCGATACTGAGCACTTCACTTTTTATTTTACGTCATGTTCATTTGAATGCATAAAAGGTAAAATATTGTCACTTTTTTCCTGTACAGTACTGAGCATAATAATGAAGTCCCTCCAACAATAGTCGCCCACTTCCTTATCCCCAGACCCCAGACAGAATAGCCTGCATTCTGTTTAGGCTCCCGTGGCTCTCACTCTGTTGGTATACTGTCAAGAGAATTTACGCTCGAGACCCACCAGTTCACTGGTGGAGCAGGCACTGTTCTGAATTAGTGCGTCTCGAACGCGCAATGGTTTGTTGGAGTTGCCAAGTACCTCGTAGTGAACACGAATCTTGCGCCAGGTTTTTGGACTGTCTTATGGACTTGGTCAAATTTGACTTGTCCAGTCGCGATGTTGGCTTAATGTATTTCAATGATAACGAATCTATTTCGTAAAGACAACTGACCGGATAGGCTACTCGGAAAGGGAACTCCCGACAACCCGAAGCATGTGTACCTCTCCAGAGTTATTTTTTTGCGCAAGGTGATAGTGACGGTGAAGACAGTTGAGCTGCCTTTTCTAGTTGGCTAAGAGGAACGAGTCAAATACTTATGGATTACTACCCTATGGTTCTTTGACAGGGTCGCCTCGATCTTAAAGTGGAACATTAGGGAGGACACTTGTGAGGCTTTATCTTCTGTTTCACACATCTTAACGCTTTTCCAACTTCTGGCATTGGACAACAGTTTTGAAGGAAGACCATGGCATCGGAAACCACTCCAGTGTTGTCGAAACAGGTGTTACTTTGGCTGGTTGTAGGTGAGTTTTGGAGAAACGCAAGAGCGTAGCGCAGGGCATCGCTATCCCTCAAGGCTTTTGTTCCTTTTCTACAGATGGCCGGACATGAAATAATTTATGAACGATGTCCAAAACATCCGATAGAAACTGCAAAAGTGATTATCATAAAGTATTGAAATAACCCTTTCCAGGTGGGTTAACAATATATGCAACCGATTAATATTATTCAAAAAGAGATCTTATATTCAAGAATAATGTAAAAATAACGATTAGGACCACACGTGCTTGTCTGATGCCATATGGTTGGTTTATATATATATATATATGTGTGTGTGTGTAAACTCAGCAAAAAAAAGAAACGTCCTCACTGTCAACTGCATTTATTTTCAGCAAACTTAACGTGTATATATTTGTATGAACATAAGATTCAACAACTGAGACATAAACTGAAAAAGTTCCACAGATGTGACTAACAGCAATCCCTGAACAAAGGGGGTCAACATCAAAAGTAAGTCAGTATCTGGTGTGGCCACCAGCTGCATTAAGTACTGCAGTGCATCTCCTCATGGACTGCGCCAGATTTGACAGTTCTTGTTGTGAGACCAAGGCACCTGCAAGTTCCTGGACATTTCTGGGGGGAATGGCCCTAGCCCTCACCCTCCAATCTAACAGGTCCCAGACCTGTTAGATTGGCCATGGCAGAACACTGACATTTCAGTCTTGCAGGAAATCATGCACACAACCAGCTGGTGGCATTATCATGCTGGAGGGTCATGTCAGGATGAGCCTGCATGAAGGGGATCACATGAGGGAGGAGGATGTCTTCCCTGTAACGCACAGCGTTGACATTGCCTGCAATGACAACAAGCTCAGTACGATGATGCTGTGACACACCGCCCCAGACCATGACGGACCCTCCACCTCCAAATCGATCTCGCTCCAGAGTACAGGCCTCGGTGTAACACTCATTCCTTTGACGATAAACGCGAATCCGACCATCACACCTGGTGAGACAAAACCGTGACTCGTCAGAGAAGAGCAATTTTTGCCAGTCTGGTCCAGCAATGGTGGGTTTGTGCCCATAGGCGATGTTGTTGCCGGTAATGTCTGGTGAGGACCTGGCTTACAACAGGCCTACAAGCCCTCAGTCCAGCCTCTCTCTGCCTATTGCGGACAGTCTGAGCCCTGATGGCGGGATTGTGCATTCTTGGTGTTACTCGAGCAGTTGTTGTTGCCATCCTGTACCTGACCCACAGGTTTGATGTTCGGATGTACCAATCCTGTGCAGGTGTCGTTACACATGGTCTGCCAATGTGAGGACGATCAGCTGTCTCCCTGTAGCGCTGTCTTAGGCGTCTCACAGTACGGACATTGCAATTTCTTGCCCCTAAAGTCCTCATGCCTCCTTGCACCATGCCTAAGGCACGTTCACGCAGATGGGCAGGGACCCGTGGCATCTTTCTTTTTGTGTTTTTCGGAGTCAGTAGAAAGGCCTCTTTTAGTGTACTAAGTTTTCATAACTGTGACCTTAATTGCTGTTAGTGTCTTAACGACTGTTCCACAGGTGCACGTTAATTAATTCATTATGGTTTATTGAACAAGAATGGGAAACAGTGCTTTTAACCCTTTACAATGAACGTCTGTGAAGTTGGATTTTTTTAATCATCTTTGAAAGACAGTGTCGTGAAAAAGAGACTTCTTTTTTTTGTTGAGTTACATATATATATATATATATATATATATATATATATATATACATACACACACACACACACACACACACACACACACACACACACACACACACACACACTCTGCTCAAAAAAATAAAGGGAACACTTAAACAACACAATGTAACTCCAAGTCAATCACACTTCTGTGAAATCAAACTGTCCACTTAGGAAGCAACACTGATTGACAATACATTTCACATGCTGTTGTGCAAATGGAATAGACAACAGGTGGCAATTAGCAAGACACCCCCAATAAAGGAGTGGTTCTGCAGGTGATAACCACAGACCACCTCTCAGTTCCTATGCTTCCTGGCTGATGTTTTGGTCACTTTTGAATGCTGGCGGTGCTTTCACTCTAGTGGTAGCATGAGACGGAGTCTACAACCCACACAAGTGGCTCAGGTAGTGCAGCTCATCCAGGATGGCACATCAATGCGAGCTGTGGCAAGAAGGTTTGCTGTGTCTGTCAGCGTAGTGTCCAGAGCATGGAGGCGCTACCAGGAGACAGGCCAGTACATCAGGAGACGTGGAGGAGGCCGTAGGAGGGCAACAACCCAGCAGCAGGACCGCTACCTCCGCCTTTGTGCAAGGAGGAGCAGGAGGAGCACTGCCAGAGCCCTGCAAAATGAACTCCAGCAGGCCACAAATGTGCATGTGTCTGCTCAAACGGTCAGAAACAGACTCCATGAGGGTGGTATGAGGGCCCGACGTCCACAGGTGGGGGTTGTGCTTACAGCCCAACACCGTGCAGGACGTTTGGCATTTGCCAGAGAACACCAAGATTGGCAAATTCGCCACTGGTGCCCTGTGCTCTTCACAGATGAAAGCAGGTTCACACTGAGCACATGTGACAGTCTGGAGACGCCGTGGAGAACGTTCTGCTGCCTGCAACATCCTCCAGCATGACCGGTTTGGCGGTGGGTCAGTCATGGTGTGGGGTGGCATTCCTTTGGGGGGCCGCACAGCCCTCCATGTGCTCACCAGAGGTAGCCTGACTGCCATTAGGTACCGAGATGAGATCCTCAGACCCCTTGTGAGACCATATGCTGGTGCGGTTGGCCCTGGGTTCCTCCTAATGCAAGACAATGCTAGACCTCATGTGGCTGGAGTGTGTCAGCAGCTCCTGCAAGAGGAAGGCATTGATGCTATGGACTGGCCCGCCCATTCCGCAGACCTGAATCCAATTGAGCACATCTGGGACATCATGTCTCGCTCCATCGACCAACGCCACGTTGCACCACAGACTGTCCAGGAGTTGGCGGATGCTTTAGTCCAGGTCTGGGAGGAGATCCCTCAGGAGACCATCCGCCACCTCATCAGGAGCATTCCCAGGCGTTGTAGGGAGGTCATACAGGCACGTGGATGCCACACACACTACTGAGCCTCATTTTGACTTGTTTTAAGGACATTACATCAAAGTTGGATCAGCCTGTAGTGTGGTTTTCCACTTTGAGTGTGTGACTCCAAATCCAGACCTCCATGGGGTTGATAAATTTGATTTCCATTGATAATTTTTGTGTGATTTTGTTGTCAGCACATTCAACTATGTAAAGAAAAATGTATTTAATAAGAATATTTCATTCATTCAGATCTAGGATGTGTTATTTTAGTGTTCCCTTTATTTTTTTGAGCAGTATATGTATATGAGCAGTATGTGTGTGTGTGTGTGTGTGTGTGTGTGTGTGTGTACATACATGTCTATATATGGAAAGTAATTCATGAAGCCTAATTTAAAAAATATCATATGGGTATTTGCATAACATTTTGTGAAAGGAGGATGATCCAGGAGGATGATCTTGTCAACATGATGCAATTTTGACAAGTCATAAAGCCTGTCTTTGAATAGGACAACATTTTGACTTAACAGCAAGGTGAAGGTGCTCAAAACAGACCCATCCACACAGGTCAATTTTATCTAATGCATGGGGCCCTCCTGCTGTAGGGAAATAGTACACACATCTTAACCAGCCTACTGTGCTGAAGTCTGAGAAGGTGTGCTGCTGTCTGTGCACACCTAAGGGTCCAACTCAAGGTGTCATAACAAATCATACCGACTTTGGGAGCATCAATATCATGGTTTGCGTTTTCAACAACACAATAAATAGACTGTCAATCTCGACTGAAAAAGAATGCATCGCTCCCTACCTTGTAGGCATACCCAGTATCGACGGTTTGGCAATCTCCGAATGTCATTAAACTTTGGGGCGTTTGGTAATAGATGCCTCTTTCCATTCATCAAATGCCCACTGCACAGTTTGGATTGATATATGGATTTTATTTGACAGTTTAAAAAAACCTATATATATACATACAGTACCAGTCAAAAGTTTGGGCACTTACTCATTCAAGGGTTTTTCTTTATTTGTACTATTTTCTACATTGTAGAATGAAGACAAACTATGAAATAACACATTTCAGTCTCCTCTGAACAGTTGATGTTCAGATGTCTCTGTTACTTGAGCTCTGTGAAGCATTTATTTGGGCTGCAATTTCTGAGGCTGGTAACTCTAATGACCTTATCCTCTGCGGCAGAGGTAACTTTGGATCTTCCTTTCCCGTGGCGGTCCTCATGAGAGCCAGTTTCATGATAGTGCTTGATGTTTTTTGCGACTGCACTTGAAGAAACTTTCAAAGTTCTCTAAATTTAGCAGATTCTGACCATGTCTTAAAGTAATGAAGGACTGTCGTTTCTCTTTGCTTATTTGAGCTGTTCTTGCCATAATATGGACTTGGTATTTTATCAAATATAACACAAATATCAAATCTTCTGTATACCACCCCTACCTTGTCACAACACCACTGATTGGCTCAAACGCATTAAGAAGGAAGGAAATACCTCAAATTAACTTTTAACAAGGCACACCTGTTAATTGAAATGCATTCCTTATGAAGCTGGTTGAGAGAAGAGATGTTATCAAGGCAAGGGGTTGTTACTTAGAAGAATCTCATATAAAATATATTTTGATTTGTTTAACAGTTTTGGTTACTACATGATTCCATATGTGTTATTTCGTAGTTTGTTTTCAATATTATTCTACAATGTAGAAAATGGTAAACATAAAGAAAGTCTTGACTGGTACCGTGTGTATATGTATATAAAATCTATATGTGTATATATGTGTATATATGTGTATATATGTGTGTATATATATATATATATATATATATATATATATATATATATATATATATATATATGTATGTATGTATATATATATATGTATGTATGTATGTATGTATGTACAAAGATTTTAAAACGTTACCAGGATTGAGCAATAAAGTTGGATTTATTTCTATTCTGGTCCCAATTCTTTATTTTTTTTTGCTTAAATAGGCCCCTTTTTTTTTACATAAATACCTATACAATTACATATGTAGACACAGTTCAGAGAGAGAGACAAAAAAAGTTTATACCGTTCACACCTTAGCCAGCTTCTGACATTCTTTTTAAAGTGGTTATGGTCGGTATGGCTTTGAGTTGCTGTGTTAGCATGTTCCACTTAACAGCTCAGGTATATAAAAATGTGTTATCAGATAGACTTATATTTAAAACTGTGAATATTAGACTCTGGCTCTGGTGTTATACTGGTGGACATCTCTAACAAATAAAAAATAGTTGGGTAGGTACCTGGGGGCTGAGTCCGTGATAATTATGTGGACCAGACCAAGTTGTATTAATACTACTCGTTTTTCCACAGATATCCAGCCGAGCTGCTTAAAATGCTCGACATCCAAATGAGTATGAGGGGGAGTTTAAGTACAATTCTTACAAGCTTGTTTTGACTCGTCTGCTGTCCCCATAGGAGAACCCTTTTTGGTTCCAGGTAGAACCCTCTGTAGAAAGGGTTCTACATTCAAAAAATGTAGAACTAGGAATAGATATAGCCCTTGGTTCACTCCAGAACTGTCTGCCCTTGAACAGCACAAAAACATCCTGTGGCGTTTTGCATTGGCATCGAATAGCCCCCGTGATATGCAACTTTTTAGGGAAGTTAGGAACCAATATACACAGGCAGTTAGGAAAGCTAACATTTAAAATTAGCATCCTGTAGTACAAACTCAAAAAAGTTCTGGGACACTGTAAAGTCCATGGAGAACAAGAACACCTCCTCCCAGCGGCCCACTGCACTGAGGCTTGGAAACACTGTCACTACTGATAAATCCACAATAATTGAGAATTTCAATAAGCATTTTTCTACGGCTGGCCATGCTTTCCACCTGGCTACCCCTACCCCGGTCAACAGCCCTGCGCTCCCCACAGCAACTCGCCCAAACCTCCCCCACTTCTCCTCCACCCAAATCCAGATAGCTGATGTTCTGAAAGAGTTGCATCTGGACCCCTACAAATCAGCCGGGCTAGACAATCTGGGCCCTCTCTTTCTAAAATGATCTGCCGAAATTATTGCAACCCCTATTACTAGCCTGTTCAACCTCTCTTTCATATCGTCTGAGATTCCCATAGATTGAAAAGCTGCCGCGGTCATCCCCCTCTTCAAAGGGGGAGACACTCTAGACCCAAACTGCTATAGCCCTAAATCTATTCTACCCTGCCTTTCTAAGGTCTTTGAAAGTTAACAAACAGATTAACGACCATTTCGAATCTCACCGTACCTTCTCCGCTATGCAATCTGGTTTCAGAGCTTGTCATGGGTGCATCTCAGCCATGCTCAAGGTCCTTAACGATATCATAACCTCCATCTATAAGAGACATTACTGTGCAGCCGTATTCATCGACCTGGCTAAGGCTTTCGACTCTGTCAATCACAACATTTGTATTGACGGACTCAACAGCCTTGGTTTCTCAAATGATTGCCTCGCTTGGTTCATCAACTACTTCTCCGATAGAGTTCAGTATGTCAAATCGGAGGGCCTGTTGTCCGGACCTCTGGCAGTCTCTATGGGGGTGCTACAGGGTTCAATTCTCGGGCCGACTCTTTTCTCTGTGTACATCAATGATGTCGTTCTCGCTGCTGGTGATTATTTGATCCACCTCTACGCAGATGACACCATTCTGTATACCGCCGGCCCTTCGTTGGACACTGTGTTAACTAACCTCCAGATGAGCTTCAATGCCATACAACTCTCCTTCCGTGGCCTCCAACTGCTCTTAAATGCAAGTAAAACTAAATGCATGCTCTTCAACAGATCGCTGCCCGCACCCGCCCGCCCGTCCAGCATCACTGGACAGTTCTGACTTAGAATATGTGGACAACTACAAATACCTAGGTCTCTGGTTAGACTGTAAACTCTCCTTCCAGACTCACATTAAACATCTTAAAATCTAGAATCGGCTTCCTATTTCGCAACAAAGCATCCTTCACTCATACTGCCAAACATACCCTCGTAAAACTGACCATCCTACTGATCCTCGACTTCAGCGATGTCATTTACAAAATAGCCTCTAACACTCTACTCAGCAAACTGGATGCAGTCTATCACAGCGCCATCTGTTATGTCATCAAAGCCCCATATACTACCCACCACTGTGACCTGTATGATTTAATTTGCTGGCCCTCGCTTCATACTCATCACCAAACCCACTGGCTCCAGGTCATCTACAAGTCTCTGCTAGGTAAAGCTTGCCTTATTTCAGCTCACTGGTCACCATAGCAGCACCCACCCGTAGCACACGCTCCAGCAGGTACAGTGCCTTGCGAAAGTATTCGGCCCCCTTGAACTTTGCGACCTTTTGCCACATTTCAGGCTTCAAACATAAAGATATAAAACTGTATTTTTTTGTGAAGAATCAACAACAAGTGGGACACAATCATGAAGTGGAACGACATTTATGGGATATTTCAAACTTTTTTAACAATTCAAAAACTGAAAAATTGGGCGTGCAAAATTATTCAGCCCCCTTAAGTTAATACTTTGTAGCGCCACCTTTTGCTGCGATTACAGCTGTAAGTCGCTTGGGGTATGTCTATCAGTTTTGCACATCGAGAGACTGAAGTTTTTTCCTATTCCTCCTTGCAAAACAGCTCGAGCTCAGTGAGGTTGGATGGAGAGCATTTGTGAACAGCAGTTTTCAGTTCTTTCCACAGATTCTCGATTGGATTCAGGTCTGGACTTTGACTTGGCCATTCTAACACCTGGATATGTTTATTTTTGAACCATTCCATTGTAGATTTTGCTTTATGTTTTGGATCATTGTCTTGTTGGAAGACAAATCTCCGTCCCAGTCTCAGGTCTTTTGCAGACTCCATCAGGTTTTCTTCCAGAATGGTCCTGTATTTGGCTCCATCCATCTTCCCATCAATTTTAACCATCTTCCCTGTCCCTGCTGAAGAAAAGCAGGCCCAAACCATGATGCTGCCACCACCATGTTTGACAGTGGGGATGGTGTGTTCAGCTGTGTCTCTTTTACGCCAAACATAACGTTTTGCATTGTTGCCAAAAAGTTCAATTTTGGTTTCATCTGACCAGAGCACCTTCTTCCACATGTTTGGTGTGTCTCCCAGGTGGCTTGTGGCAAACTTTAAACTACACTTTTTATGGATATCTTTAAGAAATGGCTTTCTTCTTGCCACTTCCATAAAGGCCAGATTTGTGCAATATACGACTGATTGTTGTCCTATGGACAGAGTCTCCCACCTCAGCTGTAGATCTCTGCAGTTCATCCAGAGTGATCATGGGCCTTTTGGCTGCATCTCTGATCAGTCTTCTCCTTGTATGAGCTGAAAGTTTAGAGGGACGGCCAGGTCTTGGTCGATTTGCAGTGGTCTGATACTCCTTCCATTTCAATATTATCGCTTGCACAGTGCTCCTTAGGATATTTAAAGCTTGGGAAATCTTTTTGTATCCAAATCCGGCTTTAAACTTCTTCACAACAGTATCTCGGACCTGCCTGGTGTGTTCCTTGTTCTTCATGATGCTCTCTGCGCTTTTAACGGACCTCTGAGACTATCACAGTGCAGGTGCATTTATACGGAGACTTGATTACACACAGGTGGATTGTATTTATCATCATTAGTCATTTAGGTCAACATTGGATCATTCAGAGATCCTCACTGAACTTCTGGAGAGAGTTTGCTGCACTGAAAGTAAAGGGGCTGAATAATTTTGCACGCCCAATTTTTCAGTTTTTGAATTGTTAAAAAAGTTTGAAATATCCAATAAATGTCGTTCCACTTAATGATTGTGTCCCACTTGTTGTTGATTCTTCACAAAAATATAGTTTTATATCTTTATGTTTGAAGCCTGAAATGTGGCAAAAGGTCGCAAATTTCAAGGGGGCTGAATACTTTCGCAAGGCACTGTATATCTCATTGGTCACCCCCAAAGCCAATTCTTCCTTTGGCTGCCTCTCCTTCCAGTTCTCTGCTGCCAATGACGGGAACGAACTGCAAAAATCACTGAAGCTGGAGACTATTACCTCCCTCACTAGCTTTAAGCACCAGCTGTCAGAGCAGCTCACAGATCACTGCACCTGTACATATCTCATCTGTAAATAGCCCATCCAATCTATCTTATCCCCATACTGTATTTATTTATCTTGCTCCTTTGCACCCCAGTATCTATACTTGCACATTCATCTTGTGCACATCCTACCATTCCAGTGTTTAATTGCTATATTGTAATTACTTTGCCACCATGGCCTATTTATTGCCTTACCTCTCTTATCCTACCTCATTTCCACATGCTGTTTATAGATTTTTCTACTGTATTATTGATTGTATGTTTTGTTCATTCCATGTGTAACTCTGTGTTGTTGCATGTGTCGAACTGCTATGCTTTATCTTGGCCAGGTCGCAGTTGCAAATGAGAACTTGTTCTCAACTAGGTAAAATAAAAAACCTGCAACAAAGGTTTCTTCTATGGGGACAGCCGAAGAACCCTTTAAGGTTCTAGATAGCACCTTTTCTTCTAAGAGTGTAGCTTATTCTTTAGATGTGTGGAGCTTGCAAGAGTCTTTAGGGTGTCTATAGCTAGGTTTCCATCCAATTGGTGACAGATTTTCATGTGAATATTCTAAAATGCGCATTTTCCCATCAGACTTATGTTTCCATCTAATTGACTTGTTGCAGATAAGTCTGAGCATAAATTGCTTTTGCTGTTAAATGTTCATGTACCAAATAAAAAATACAAGAAGTCTATTGATCTAATGTCTAATGTCAATCTAATTAACATTTTTTTTAAATCCCAATTTTTTTAAATCATCAGTGTTTAAGCTAGAGATATGTGTTGTTTTTTGTATGGTATGCATCTAAATCTGAGCGCTGAGCTACAGCGCTGTTTGTCAGACCCGTTTGCGGTCCAAACACTTAACACACACCCTATCCCCTCAGCCCTCAAATTAAGTGGACACTTCTGAAGGCGTATCATGACGTCTGACGGGTATACACTTGCAGGGCAAGGGAGGAAGGAATGATTTTTAAATGGACCTCCGTTTGCCGGAAATTCGTCACTTGTTCATCCTGCGATGATTGTTTTTCAGCCACTGATAGCTTGTAGGTGCTAAATATGCGCCACAGTCAATTATGAGAGCATGTTTACTGATATTAAATATATCATTATTAATATACGCCTACTGTATGATAACTAGCAAATTAACTAACGTTAGCTTGCCTAGCTGAAACTTCTGAAGAAGGAAAAAGTTTTATTTCTACAATTTCCAAAAGATAACCAAACAAAAACGGATAAACTTTTTACAACACGTGTTTGTGCATAAGTAGCACAATTTCTAACTTATTTGTTTTTATTTACACTTGTATGTTGACTTCTCCATTTATGTTGTTTTTATGTTTTCGCTGACTTTTCTTAGCGGATGTACATTCGTTGCGAATTGAAGTATGGGGAGTTTCAGGCCCCGGAGTGAACATAATTGTACACTCGCAAAGCCAACTAAAAACGAGGGCTGAGGGGCTTACAATGCAAATTTCCCTTGCTTGGCTAATCATTTGAACCACCCTCCAAGATGGCGATGGGGATTCCCCCAAGGGCAATAGTCGAGGGTAAGTGGACGAGGGTGTGTCTTTTAAATGTTTGGACCGCCTGCAGGAGACATCCCGAAAATCGTTCTTCTTTCGAAAACTTCTCACGAAAACTGTAGCATACGAACGGTATGTTCTACTAACTAATATGAGCCCACTATGGAAAGACGAGACTCTCACGAAAACGATGGTGTTCTACGTTTTGCAAAGACTTGTCTGAAGGTAATCCATACAAATGTGCCAACAAAAAAATCAGGTTAGATATGAGTCCAAAAACCGAAATATTTCCTGAGCTTTCTTATAGCTCCTAGATATGGGTCAGACACTTTAAAACCTTATTCCTTATGATTTCTGTTACTTTATTTATAGACCTTATAAACTGTCGAGAGTAGACCCACAACCAGTCCAAGTGGAATTGAACATTCAAATCACGGGCCTTTTGCGCCGTTATTCAAATGACATTTTCACTGCTGCCTGGAGTATAATTTTGTACTCACTTGAAAACAATAATATAATTATTTATTGCATTGTGGTGTTCTAGTCTAGGTAGGATAATTGTGTTGTCCCTAAACAAGATCAAAAGGGAAGCTTTTTGAGCTGAGTGTCTCATGTCTTCACTGTTCTTTCATGCGCAACGTTCTTGTGGATTCATATTGAAAATTGATGCAGCTTTGAATGCTTTTCTGTGTGGTATGATTGCTAGTTAGTATATTGCAGATCTGGACAAACAAACCACCTGCCCCTATTGTCACGATGAATGGTGGATGGAGGGCAGGATAGACAGTTATATCGGCTGGTAGACTATATTCACATGTGATATAGTGAAAGTTAGCACACGGAAAAGCGTTATGCGTATGGGAAGTACCGAAACATTTTGATATAAGGGAGGTGCATGCAAGCAGATGAGACAATTTGTCTAGGATGGAAGAAATTATGTCGTAAAACCAACAAAAGAGTGAATGTAAACCAGGGAAAAAACTCACTACTTTCCCCTGTGCCCCGTTAAAAAAACACACACAACCCTCCCCCAAAGCAAAAATAAAGTTTGACAACTGTGTATGCCTCATATGGTACTGTAATGGTCTGTAATGTTTAGTTGTGTGTGACAGTCATAACTGCAGTAGGCCACTGTGTGATATGACCCATACCACAGCTCCTACCTTTAAATGAGGCCTGTCTCACAAGTCTCATTTAAACTCTCAGGACTGAGTGTGTAGAAATGGGAAGTCTCATGCCAAAATATTCTTCCCTTGTGTTTTGTTCATTATAGAACCTCAATCAATACCCATGACCTTTTGTGTTAAATGCTGTGTCCACACACGACGAGTCTCATTTAAACTCTCAGGACTGAGTGTGTAGAAATGGGAACGTTTCATGCCAAAACATTCCTCCCTAGTGTTATGTTCATTACAAAACCTCAATCAATACACATGACATTTTGTGCTAAATGCTGTGTCCACACACTACTGTACTCAGAGTCCTGGCTGAACATCCCAAGAAAATCATATTAAAAACATGCTCAGAGTATTTGAATGGCCTGTCTCGGTCTCTATCATTCCCCTGTTGTCTAAATAAAGCTTAAACAATTACCTGAGGGAGGAATTCCACTCTCCTTGAAAAATGGAAGTTAGCAGTATGTTTTTTTTTTTTTGTGTTATCTGTCCTGAACTCAGTTTGATCCATGCTTATATTTTAGCTACAGTGTGGTTGTAATTAAAAATGTAGAAATACCAAAAGGGCTTCTGCTCCTGAATAATGAGTAACTGAGGGCCGTTGCTGGATTAGAACTAGCATTCTTGGGTGACGCAAACACTTCAAATAAGAAACAGTTTCATTAATCTGTAAACCCAGATTGTGCTGCTTTCTCCCCATGAGGCACACCAGCATTTCTTTCCCATTTGAGGTTATGCTCTGGCAAGGACTAAAATCTCAAATTGAACTATGTTTATATGCATGTTGGCATGTTGCAAAGCCGTGTCTTCTGTTATTTCTCAGTTCTGTTCCATTGGAACTCAGACCTTTTGAATCCTGTTTTTCATCATTACGTGACATCACTGAGTTTATCAAGCGTTCAATCAGAGATGCTGACAAGGCTGAGGTATGGACTTGGAGTGGAACATTGGAGCAGGAGGATGAGAAGGAAGAGGGAGGAGAAGGGGGTGAAGCTAAGTAGCTTAGGAGACAGAGCGTCTACCGCTGGTAGGGAATAAAACCATGACCCCATGGGGATGATGACAGCAGGGAAGAGAAATGTCAAGTGTTCCTCTCCTCCCTTTCAGAGCTGGCTTTGTGTGGCAGTCACCACTGAGTCTCTCTTAGATTTATTACCCTCACAGGAGAAGCAAGTGGGCTCCCCGCTACTCTCTCTGGCCCTCTAC
This sequence comes from Oncorhynchus mykiss, assembly GCF_013265735.2. Classification (NCBI taxonomy): domain Eukaryota; kingdom Metazoa; phylum Chordata; class Actinopteri; order Salmoniformes; family Salmonidae; genus Oncorhynchus; species Oncorhynchus mykiss. The sequence continues at coordinate 54,379,547 of NC_048567.1, forward strand.
CTAACACGTATGGACATACAGTTTAAGTCAGTCTTCTGTATCCACTAGTGTGGGGTTCTTTACATTTGTTTTGGACACACTTTGCCCCACTCCAACAAGGCATACATCATTATTCCTGGGAGAAGGAATCAGATGACGTGCAAGAACCTGAATAAATCTCCCTGTTTGGCAAAGAGAATTCCTCTTAACGGGAGAGAATAATGAGAAATGGTGGAGGCGGGGACCGAGGTAGGCAGGATGAACAAGTGGAGATTGATGTTTTGCTTGTTTATAACTTCACAGTTGGCAGCTTTGCTTTGTTCTCACATCCAGTTGGACTCGTGAGACAGGTCCACCCACTTGTCATTGGACTGATGGGATTCATCTGGCGTAAGCTAAAGTATGTGTGGAGGGATCAGAAACAAAACCATGCCTTTTATGTAGTTGAGCTCAAGTGTAACATGATCAATACCTGCCTTTCTCTTTAAAAATGACTATCTACAACTCTTTGTATGGTTAGTCTTCCATATCGATAAGTCCATATTTTAAGATTGTGGGGCCCCACAATAACAGCAGCATTATTTATTTCACTCACTCAGTGAGCAGCAAAGCTGATTTTACAGCCCATTGGCTTTAATGCCTGTGTTATAAATCACATTTGACCTTATATAACAAAAAGCACAGCAGCACTGTTCGCTGCAGACAGACAGCCAATGGCTTCTCATTAGTGACCCAATGTCGCCCAGGTAGTGAAGTAACGAAAAGAGACTCCTCTCTTCTATCACCACCTCTGTATTTAGATACAGCATATCTGCAGCCTAAATGACTCCCTATCCCTAGTTATAGTGCGCTACTTTTGACCAGTGCACTACATAGGGAATAGGGACACATGCTATATCTCTTCACAGTTGCCCTACTGGTCACAGCTGTTTGGGAGAGAGAGTTAGGACAATACTTTCAGAGTCCAGTCATTCAGTGAGCAGCCAGCCACATATCTGGGCCTTAACCGTAATGAAGTGTAGTTGTGGAGCCTGGCTGCTTGGCTGTTTCCCGTTGAAGCCATGCTTCAACTCTCTCTGAAGCCCCCTGTGTGTGCATATAGCAGCACTGCTTCAAGCGCTTAGCTGGCCGACTCATTGGGTACCGCTTGCTTTCTGATCCAAGTGAGCTGCGTGCTGCGTATTAAGAGAGTGCACACAGCTCACCAAAGTATGCGTACACACAGACACAACTGTCAATTTGTGACTTTGTTCTGCTTTTACCTGATTGCTCAGGTCAGTTTTTTCCTGTACTGTTATAATTGATATAAAGTTGAGTACCTTGGCACATGAAGGTTGACTGTCTTTGTAAATTCTCACTGAGTTAACATTTGAGTGAACTGTAGTTTATGCCGGTAAAATACCGCTATGAATGAGTGTCACACGCAAAAAAACATTGAAACAGGTGCCAATGGCTGAGTACGACAGGTAGCAATGAAAACCTGTTCACTGAAGTCTCACTGGAACTCCTGAAAGATTCAGGATGGGGCTTGTGACTATCATTGAGCTGCTTTAAGGGACAGGTGTAAGCTTAGCGGCTGGTGAATATTTTATCCCCCTATGGGCCCTGTTCAAAAGTAGTGCACTATAGGTAATAGGGTGCCATTTGGTACACAGCAGAGCATCGTTCAGTGGGCTTGGCAGCTCCCTGCATTAGCTTATTATACATTATGCAGATCTGGGCTCACTCATTCTCCTGTCTGCCCAGCGCTGCTGCAGCACACTGTTCATTTATTGAGGACAGAAAACAAGGAGAGGCAGGATTTCTCTCTCTCAAAAGTTTGGACACACACCTACTCATTCAACATTTTTTCTTTATGTTTTACTATTTTCCACATTGTAGAATATTAGTGAAGACATCAAACTATGAAATAACATATGGAATCATGTAGTAACCAAAAGTGTTCAAACAATCTATTTAGATTCTTCAAACTAACCACCCTTTGCCTTTATGACAGCTTTGCACAATTTTGGCATTCTCTCAAACAGCTTCCCACTAAGCACAAACCAGATGGAATGCCATATCGCTGCAGAATGCTATGGGAGCCATGCTGGTTAAGTGTGCCTTGAATTCTAAATAAATCAATGACAGTGTCACCAGCAAAGCATCATCACACCACCCCCTCCATGCTTCACAGTGGGAACCACACATGCAGAGATCATCCGTTCACCTACTCTGCGTCTCACAAAGACACTTGGAACCAAAAATCTCACATTTGGGCTCATCAGACTAGAGGACAGATTTCCACAGGTCTTATGTCCCTTGCTAATTTTTCTTGGCCCAAGCAAGTCTTCTTATTATTGGAGTCCTTTAGTAGTGGTTTCTTTGCAGCAATTTGACCACGAAGGCCTGATTCGCACAGTCTCCTCTGAACAGTTGAGGTTGAGATGTGTCTGTTACTTGAACTCTGTGAAGCATTTATTTGGGCTGCAATTTCTGAGGCAGGTAACTCTAATGACCTTATCCTCTGCAGCAGAGGTAACTCTGGGTCTTCCTTTCTTGTGGCGGTCCTCATGAGAGCCAGTTTCATCATAGGGCTTGATGGTTTTTGTGACTGCACTTGAAGAAACTTTCAAAGTTCTCTAACTTTTCTGACCTTCATGTTTTAAAATAATGATGGACTGTCATTTCTCCTTGCTTATTTGAGCTGTTTTTTGCCATAATTTGGACTTGGTCAAATATTAGGCCAAATAGGGCCATCTTCTGTATACCACCCCTGCCTTGTCACAACACAACTGATTGGCTCAAATGCAGTAAGAAGGAAAGAAATTCCACAAATTAGCTTCCAGGTGACTACCTCATGATGCTGGTTGAGAGAATGCAAAGAGTGTGCAAAGCTGTCATCAAGGCAGAGGGTGGTTACTTTGAAGAATCTCAAATATAAAATATATTATAATTTGCTTAACACTTTTGATTACTACATGATTCTAATGTGCTATTTCAACATTTTGAGGTCTACACTATTATTCTACAATGTAGAAAATAGTAAAAATAAAGAAAAAGCCTTGAATGAGTAGGTGTGTCAACTTTTGACTGGTACTGATATATATATATATATATATGCACTACATGGCCAAAAGGATGTGGACACCCATTCAAATTAGTGGATTCTGATTTTTCAGCCACACCCATTTCTGACAGGTGTATAAAATCGAGCACACAGCCATGCAATCTCCATAGACAAACATTGGCAGTAGAATGGACTTACTGAAGAGTTCAGTGACTTTCAAAGTGGCACAGTCATAGGATGCCACCTTTCTAACAAGTCAGTCAAATTTCTGTACCTGCTAGAGCTGCCCCAATCAACTGTAAGTGCTGTTATTGTGAAGTGGAAACATCTACAGCTCAGCCATGAAGTGGTAGGACACACAAGCTCACAAAACGGCACCGCCAATTGCTGAAGCGTGTAGTGAGTAAAAATCGTCTGTCATCTGTTTCAACACTCACTACCGAATTCCAAACTGCCTCTGGCAGCAACATCAGCACATGGACTGTTTGTCGGGCTTCATGAAATGGGTTTACATGACCGAGCAGCCGCACACAAGCCTAAAATCACCATGCGCAACGCCAAGCGTCGGCTAGAGTGGTGTAAAGCTCACTGCCATTGGACTCTGGAGCAGTGGAAACGCGTTCTCTGGAGTGATGAATCACACTTCAACATCTGGCAGTGCGATGTTCGAATCTGGTTTTGGCAGAGTGCCAAATGTGAAGTTTAGTGGAGGAGTAATAATGGTCTGGGGCTGTTTTTCATGGTTCGGGCGAGGCCCCTTAGTTCCACTTAAGGGAAATCTTAATGCTACAGCATACAATTATATTCTAGACGATTCTGTGCTTCCAAATTTGTGGCAACGGTTTGGGGAAGGCCTTTTCCTGTTTCAGCATGACAATGCCCCCATGCACAAAGCGAGGTCCATACAGAAATGGTTTGTCGAGATCGGTGTGGAAGAGCTTAACTGGCCTGAGCAGAGCCCTGACCTCAACCCCATCGAACACCTTTGGGATGAATTGGAACGCCGACTGCGAGCCAGGCCTAATCGCCCAACATCAGTGCCTGACCTCATTAATGCTTGTGGCTGAATGGAAGCAAGTCCCCACAGCAATGTTCCAACGTCTAGTGGAAAGACTTCCCAGAAGAGTGGAGGCTGTTATAGCAGCAAGGGGGGGGACCAACTCCATATGAATGCCCATGATTTTGGAATGAGATGTTCGATGAGCAGGTGTCTATAAACTTTTGGCTATGTAGTGTATCTCTGTTTGTCACAGAGTTTCTCTCTCTCTCTGGATCTCTCTCTCTCTCTGGTGCTTGTGTTTGTGTGGAGCTGAATGTGCCCAACGCTGCTTCTTAACACGGTGCTAAGAGAGGATCATTCATGAGGGTTGCCAGGGTGGCCAATGGACCAAATCCATTAGACATTATGCTGCTTAAAGCTGCTTCTCCCTGTAAGGTCCAATATGTAGCCTGCGTTGCATCTGAAATGGTACTCTATTCCCTATATAGGTCACTTATTTTTCCCAGGGCCCCACAATGTAGGCAATAGGGTGCCATTTTGGATGCACGCCATCCTTATCTTATCACTGCACCTCTGGCTACTGCTACTCCCCATGTTATAGTCTGCAGTGTCTCAAGTAAGTGTACTCCACCCTGGTGTGATTGAGCTGTAGCCTGACTTACTTTGTGTAGCCTAGCATAGCCTTATCTCTTCTCTGCACCTCTGTCTACTCTCTTCTCCGGTAACTGTGTCGGGTGAGAAAAGAGATCCTTCTCAAAGCCCAGAGCGAGATATCTGATCCACTTGACTGGTTTCCAGTCTAGTTTTTCCAAACTCCATTCCCCGAGTACTCCCAACAGTACATATTTTTGTTGTGGCCCCGGACAAGCACACCTGATTCAACTTGTCAACTAATCATCAAGCCCTTGACAAGTTGAATCAGGTGTTTTTGTCCGGGGCTACAACAAATATGTGTGCTGTTGGGGCTATTCGAGGACCGGAGTTGGGAAACACTGCTCTAGTCTATTGCCCCCAAGTGTTTATCCAGACACCTGGACATGGGAACAATACAGGTGTATTTATTTCTCCCTGGGTTGTACTAGGCAGGAAACATGAACACAAATGTTCTGTCAGTCAGGGTAATTCAGTGTTTTGTCCACCATGCACAGCAAGCTGAATTTTCAACAAAGCTTTGTGAGTCACTCTACCTTGAATTGATCTGGCACCCACCCCTCAAAAGTGCCTTGTGTGAGCAAATTGTAGTGTCATCTTAATTAATGTGTAGGTGTATTCATGTAGGGACCATAAAAATGTACTGAAAATGAATGCCTCATTTCTCGCAGGACTCCAAAGCTTATGGATATATGTGTCTGTGAATGTTGCAAAGAGATCTTTAAAGAGGAACACAGACAGGGCTCCTGGCAGCTAGGGACCGGGAACATTGTGTAATTGTATTCTTCCACCGTCATCCACCTCTCCTTCTCCTCTGTGTCTCTCTCTGTTGTGTGTTTGTGTCGTGAGGTGTCTCATCCAGTGGTGGGAACAACCCCATTTCTCAGTCTGTCTCTCTGTACTCATCATGTAGTGTAGCATGTTGCAGCCCAGAAAGCAAATCTCAGACTGACAGCTCTTTTATTTTTGTACTCTGAATCTTAATCTATTGTGTACAGCAGAGAGTGGCTGCAGGCTTCTGTTCAGTCAAACGTCTGCCACTGTCGTGTTGAAACAATTACATTTGCCTGATGCTGAGTTATGAATTTAATCACTTCCAAGTGTCATCGTAAAATGTTGCAGTAGTCACAACATTATTATATAGGCTACCTGCTCACTTCTCTGAAATGGGCACAGAAGCTTTGTAGAGGCTGTGGGTGGGTTGCATGCATAGGTGTCCATTGTCCATCCCCCAACAAATTGTGCGGAATTAGAATGGCGAGAGAGAGAGGGGCAAGCAGTCTGTTTAACTGCTTGCTGCTGCAGGCATATTGGGGATGTGGAAGGTGTAATGGATGTCAGTGATCTATCATCAGCAATGCACAGAGAGGTGACAGATCAGTGCCACGTTAATTACCATAACACATAGGGTAGACATCACAGAGATCTAATTTGTGCTGTGTGTGAGAGAGAGGGAGAGAGAGAGGCGTTAATGGGGTCATTAACTTCGTCATTGTGCAGTTTTTATGACCTCTTCATAACGGCAGGCCTATAAAATGTAAAACCAATTAAAATGGATTAGAATGTATTTTCTCGCATATAAATGGCAGCTCTCAAGCAGTCATATGTTTGCCATTTGACTCTTGGAATTACCTCATTTGAAAGACAGTATCTCATTCAAATGACTTAGTATCGAGTTTGAATACTTTTTAACTATGCCGTTCAAGCAAAATACTAAGCTGTTTTAACGAGATGCTATGTCTTTTAAACAAGATAATTGGTATTTAGTCTAATATGGCCTAATTTGTTATGCAGCTTGTCAGACCAAGCAACCATTCATTCACTGATTCCATCCATTGATATGATTGACAGTTCTTTGATAGACCAAAGCAGGGCTGTTGAATACCAGAGCATGTAAGTGGGCGAGTGTGGATCGAGGATCAGTGCTAATTGAGCAGATTTTTAAATGTGTATTGTGCTATTTTGGGGTGGAATTGGAGAAAGAAAACAAGTAGACTGCCAGTACAGTGCAATAAACCTTAGTGAACTATTTACAGAAAATATATACAAAATAATCCATATAGGAGCAAATCAACCTAAATATCAGGACGCACAAACTGCAAAGCGTTTCGACTATTAATTCATATGCACGTTGCATCTGAAACTTTAGAGATTGCACACACAGTGTGTTTAGGGTTCCATCTATGTTCATTATACCTGCGCTTATTGACTCAGTTGTGGATACGTATAGTACTACAGACTACTGCATAGACATATCCAAGTTAAAGGAATAATGTCAGGAATAATGTTACCCGCACTGAGAATCAAGCCCTTAAATCAAGCCCTTAAATCTCCCAAATAACACATCTGTAGTCATCCTCCTAGCATACAAGGGAGGCGCTGTTACTGTACATGACTACGCTGTCTATAATACTGAAGTACTCAGGCAACTGATTGATCAGCAGTTCTATAAGAGACTAACTACAAACCCCACAAAACAGCTTTTGGCTGTAATCAAACAGACTGTCATCAAGGGCATGCACAATGGCGATATCACCAAAAGAAAACATATACATTATATACATTATTGGTGTATATAAACCGCTCTATGCCGGTAATTTGCGATATCAGATTAGGCAGAAGGCATGAAGATCTCTGCTCAGCTTCAAATGCCCTGATTGATAAATATGTTCCTGTGTATTGTGACACTTATTTACCAAAGACACAGTTAGACATTACTTAAACTTCTTCTTGCTCATAACTCCACACGTTGTCCAAATAATCTGTGTGCACCTCAGAATCTTTTGTCCTGTAGGTGACTTTTGACTATAGCTTGAACTATTTGAAATAGCCTAATCGGCCCGTGTCAGCCTGCTCAGAATTTTACGGTAGTAATACTTTAATAGGGCTCCCGAGTGGCGCAGCGGTCTAAGGCACTGCATCTCAGTGCTAGAGGCAACACCACTACAGAACCTGGTTCAATTCCAGGCTGTATCACAACTGGCCGTGATTGTGAGTGCCATAGGGCGGTGCACAATTGGCCCAGTGTCTTCTGGGTTAGGGGTAGACAGGCATTGTAAATTCTTAACTGACTTGCCTAGATAGATAAATGCAAATATTATTTATTATAACTGCTACTACTGCATGAGGCTATAAAACTGCATGCCACAGCAAGTTGATCATGGCAATCAAATTAGGCATTTCTCATCGGCGCTATTGAAAATCAGATAGCTTCCTTACATTTCAGTAAACCATTAGCCAACACTTCAATGATTAAACAAAGTGTCTTCAGGAAAGTTGACTCTTCATTTTGTCATCTTAAATTATTTTTTTCCTGTTAATGTGAACTGTAGGCTATAAAAAGTTGAACCTTTTAATTGAAGGCCTATCACAAACCTCTTTGTAGGCGATTCTGGTAGGCTAATAAAAGCATGTTGTTAACAGCATAAATGAGCCTATTATCTCTGAAGTTCATTCATTTATTGGTGATTGATACTTTAACTGTACATTTAAGCTTCTGTTAGAGCTCACATAGGCTACTTTTCTGCAAGAGTGTGTGAGATAACTAGTCCTACTGTTAAGTGCAGACTAAGCAATTCCCTTATGATATCACGTTCCCTAACTACACAGGCGGCGTATCCGTAAGGCTAAGGTAAATTTAAATATTTGCCAAAATTATATAGCCCAATCCTGTCTATACAAAAATAAGATCATGCTTTAGTAGTCTATTTTGAACTATTTGGTGTCACGTGTAAATTGGAGACAGGCACAGTAATGGCCAGGCTCTGAGGGGTGGCCAGTCCTCTTCTGGCTGTGCGGGGTGGAGATTATAAGAGCACATGCCCATTTAAGGCCAGATTGTTCTTCAAGATGTTCAAACAATTATAGATGTCCAGCAGGGTCAAATAATAATCACAGTGGTTGTAGAAAAATGAGGATTCAGAGGTCGAGACAGCAGGTGTGGTAGAGAGAGCGAGTCGAAAACAGCAGGTCTGGGATGAGGTAGCACGTCCGGTGAACAGGTCAGGGTTCCTAGTTGCAGGTAGAACAGTTGAAACTGGAGCAGCAGAACAACCAGGTGGACTGGGGACAGCCAGGAGTCCTGAGGCCAGGAAGTCCTGAGGCATAATCCTATGGCTTAGGTCCTCCGGGTGGGAGAGGGGGAGAGAGAGAGAATTAGAGGTAGCATACTTAAATTCACACATGACACCAGATAAAACAGGAGAATTACACCAGATATAACAAACTGACCCTATTCCCCTGGCACATAGACTCTTGAAGCATAGATACTGGAGGCTGAGACAGGGGTGGGTAGGGGGATATTGTGGCTCCTCCGGACAGGGCCAACCAGGCAGGATATAAAACCACCCACTTTGCCAAAGCAAGCCCCCACACCATTAGAGGGATATCAGCACACCACCAACTTACTACCTACCCTGAGACAAGGCTGAGAATAGCCCACGAAGATCTCCTCCACCGCACAAGTCCGAGAGGGTGCAAAACCAGACAGGAAGATCACGTCAGTGACTCAACCCACTCAAGTGACGCACCCCTTCAAGTGATGGCATGGAAGAGCACTAGTAAGCCAGTGACTCAGCCCCTGTAATAGGGTCAGAGGCAGAGAATCCCAGTGGAGAGACCAGGTAGCACGGCCAGGCAGAGGCAGCAAGGGCAGTTCGTTGCTCCAGTGCCTTGCCGTTCACCTTCACACCCCTGGGCCAGACTACACTCAATCATAGCACCTACTGGAGAGATGAGTCTTCAGTAAAGACTAAAAGGTTGAGACCGAGTCTGCATCTCTCATATGGATAGGCAGATCATTCCATAAAGTGGAGCTCTAAATCAAATCAAATGTATTTGTCACATGCACATGGTTAGCAGATGTTAATGTGAGTGTAGCGAAATGCTTGTGCTTCTAGTTCCGACAAGGCAGTAATAACCAACGAGTAATCTAACCTAACAATTCCACAACTACTACCTTATACACACAAGTGTAAAGGTATGACTGAGTAATGGGACAGAACGGCATAGGCAAGATGCAGTAGATGGTATAGAGTACAGTATATACATATGAGATGAGTAATGTACGGTATATAAACATAAAGTGGCATAGTTTAAAGTGGCTAGTGATACATGTTTTACATAAAGATGGCAACATGCAGTAGATGATATAGAGTACACTATATACCCTACATGACTCATCTCATATGTATATGTGTGTAGACATTATATTAATTGGCATTGTTTAAAGTGGCTAGTGATACATTTTTTACATCAATTCCATCAATTTCCATTATTAAAGTGGCTGGAGTTGAGTCAGTATGTTGGCAGCAGCCACTCAATGTTAGTGTTGGCTGGTTAACAGTCTGATGGCCTTGAGATAGAAGCTATTTTTCAGTCTTTCGGTCCCAGCTTTGATGCACCTGTACTGACCTCGCCTTCTGGATGATAGCGGGGTGAACAGGCAGTGGCTCGGGTGGTTGTTGTCCTTGATGATCTTTATGGCCTTCCTGTGACATCGGGTGGTGTAGGTGTCCTCGAGGGCAGGTAGTTTGCCCCCGGTGATGCGTTGTGCAGACCTCACTACCCTCTGGAGAGCCTTACGGTTGTGGGTGGAGCAGTTGCCATACCAGGCGGTGATACAGCCCGACAGGATGCTCTCGATTGTGCATCTGTAGAAGTTTGTGAGTGCTTTTGGTGACAAGCCGAATTTCTTCAGCCTCCTGAGGTTGAAGAGGCGCTCCTTCGCCTTCTTCACAATGCTGTCTGTGTGGGTGGACCAATTCAGTTTGTATGTGATGTGTACGCCGAGGAACTTGAAACTTACTACTCTCTCCACTACTGTCCCGTCGATGTGGATAGGGGGGTGCTCCCTCTGCTGTTTCCTGAAGTCCACAATCATCTCCTTTTGTTTTGTTGACTTTGAGTGTGAGGTTATTTTCCTGACACCACACTCTGAGGGCCCTCACCTCCTCTGTAGGCCATCTCGTCGTTGTTGGTAATCAAGCCTACCACTGTAGTGTCGTCCGCAAACTTGATGATTGAGTTGGAGGCGTGCATGGCCACGCAGTCATGGGTGAACAGGGAGTACAGGAGAGGGCTCAGAACGCACCCTTGTGTTGCCTCAGTGTTGAGGGGTGGAGATGTTGTTACCTACCATCACCTCCTGGGGACAGCCCGTCAGGAAGTCCAGTTGCACAGGGCGGGGTCGAGACCCAGGGTCTCGAGCTTGAGGACAAGTTTGGAGGGTACTATGGCGTTAAATGCTGAGCTGTAGTCAATTAACAGCATTCTTACATAGGTATTCCTCTTGTCCAGATGGGTTAGGGCAGTGTGCAGTGTGGTTGCGATTGCGTCGTCTGTGGATCTATTGGGGCGGTAAGCAAATTGGAGTGGGTCTAGGGTGTCAGGTAGGGTGGTGATATGGTCCTTGACTAGTCTCTCAAAGAACTTCATGATGACGTAAGTGAGTGGTACGTTGCTGTAGTCGTTTAGCTCAGTTAACTTAGCTTTATTGGGAACAGGAACAATGGTGGCCCTCTTGAAGCATGTTGGAACAGCAGACTAGGATAAGGATGGATTGAATATGTCCGTAAACACAACAGCCAGCTGGTCTGTGCATGTTCTGAAGACGCGGTTGGTGATCCCGTCTGGGCCTGCAGCCTTGCGAGGGTTAACACGTTTAAATGTTTTACTCACATCGGCTGCAGTGAAGGAGAACCCGCAGGTTTTGGTAGTGGGCCATGTCAGTGGCACTGTATTGTCCTCAAAGCGAGCAAAAAACTTTATTTAGTCCGTCTGGGAGCAAGACATCCTGGTCCGCGACGGGGCTGGTTTTCTTTTTGTAATGCGTGATTGACTGTAGACCCTGCCACATACCTCTTGTGTTTGAGCCGTTGAATTGCGACTCTACTTTGTCTCTATACTGACACTTAGCTTGTTTGATTGCCTTGCGGAGGGAATAACTACACTGTTTGTATTCGGTCATGTTTCCGGTCACCTTGCCCTGGTTAAAAGCAGTTGTTCGTGCTTTCAGTTTCGCTCGAATCCTGCCATCAATCCACGGTTTCTGGTTTGGGAATGTTTTAATCGTTGCTGTGGGTATAACATAGCCGATGCATCACCGATCTCGCTATAGGAGAAAGCCTCCAGCTGTTTGCTTAGAAATTCTAGGGACAGTAAGGAGGCCTGCGTCTTGTGACCGTAGCGTTTGTGTAGGTATGTACGGCAGGACCAAATCGGAGAGATGGGTAGGAGCAAGCCCATGTAATGCTTTGTAGGTTAGCATTGAAACCTTGAAATCAGCCCAAGCCTTAACAGGAAGCCAATGTATAGAGGCTAGCACTGGAGTAATATGATCCAATTTTTTCTAGCAGCCATGTTTAGCACTAACTTAAGTTTATTTATATGCTTTATCCACATAGCTGGAGAGTAGAGTACTTCAGTAGTCTAATCTAAAAGTGACATTGATGAGCTTTTCTGCATAATTCTTGGACAAAACGTTTTGGAGTTTTGCAACATTACGAAGATGGAAAAAAGCTGTCCTTGAAATATTCTTGATATGTTCGTCAAAAGAGAGATCAAGGTCCAGAGATGCAGAGGTCCTTCACAGTTTTATTTGAGACGACTGTACAACCATCAAGATGAATTGTCAGATCCAACAGGAGATCTCTTTGTTTCTTGGGACCTAGAACTGTCATCTCTGTTTTGTTCGAGTTTAAAAGTAAAACATTTGTCTCCATCCACTTCCTTATGTCTGAAACACATACATCCAGGGGAGCTTCACCATGTTTCATCGAAATGTGTTGTCCACATAGCAGTGAAAGCTGACATTGTATTTTCGAATGACATCACCAGGAGGTAGAATATATAGTGAAAACAATGACAAATGGAACCTTGAGGAACACCAAAACCTACAATTGATTTGTCAGAGGACAAAACATCCACAGACAAAACATACACTGATATCTTTCAGACAGATAAGATCTAAACCAGGTAAGACCTTGTACGTGTAGACCAATTAGGGTTTCTAATCTCTCCAAAAGAATGTGGTGATCGATGGTGTCAAAAGCATGGCGATAAAAGACACATTTTTTCTTGTGCAAAGAAAGAAGAAACATATCTAATAGAGGCTAGCCTATAGCATAGGCCTACTCTACGCTATTTGTGCTCAGCCATGCAGTGAACGGCAAGGTGTGAGTTACGGGGGAGCTAGCGGGGCTCAGCTTCCCTGAATAAGACGTTAGCTACCCCAAATACAATGAAAGTCAAACTTGGGGGAATGGGGGGGGGGGGGGTCTCTAAATAATGCTAATTTAACCATCCTATTTTTTTTTTTTTATGTAATGGTAAATCTGTTTTTATAGTGGTAAATGTGAAGATAAAAGCTTCCAAATGAAACCAACCCTCACCTCTCTGTCATGGTTTAAACCATTTCTTTCTACAGTATCTGGTGGGCGCTGTCCAACTGCTGAATTTTGGCCTCAGCTGAGCTCCTTTACTCATAGATTTTCCTTCGTACTTCCACATTTTAGCCATTTGTTTGCCATGCGTCCTTGATAAAATTATCATTTTTTCCAATGCATTAAATTTATCAGTTGATTTATCATTGCTTGCTTTTGTCAATTAGCTGTTTAGAGCGCTGATTGCATTGCTTTTCAGGTGCGCGTGGGTACTTGTGTGCCCTCCGTTGGCAGAAATAGTAGACCATTTATTTAGCTTTAATTTTCTATCAATATTTCTTTTAATTCCAGGATTAGCTGATAATGGTCGACAATGTCACTAGACAACAAGCCTACAGCTAGACACCAATGTGCATCCAATCCATCCAACAAGTAGTCTATACATTAATGACAGTAGGCCTATAAGGTGACTCTTTCGATTAGAAGAGTTTTTAGTATCCGGTTAGAAGCATTCGATTTGGCAAAGGCAGAGGATTTGTGTGCCCATGAGAACTGTTTTCATGGCGAAACATACTTAAATGTTACCTAGGCATAGTTACACTAACATTGCATTTTCCGAGATCTCCAAGATTCATGATTCGTACAAGGTTTAAGTTCAATGTTTTAATTCAATTGTTAAATGCTTAATAATTACAAATAACACTGTCATAAATGTCATTAATGTAAGGAAATAAAGGTAGTGTTTTATGTCACACGATTTGTGAAGACTCCAAGCATTAACTCATGAATTATTTGACAACTCATGAACTAGGGTGTAAAACATGTTTTGATTCAACTCATATTAAAATGTCGGGACACCTGAAATGTAGGCTACCCGTCCTGCATGTATTCATGTGTGTAAAATTTCCTCGGTTGTTCATGTGTGTAAAATTGCCTCGGCTGAGAGAGTAGGCTACCAGCAGTGGTGTTTTCTTAGTGGAGGGTTAAAGCAAGTAAACACAGTTTACCCACCTTTTTCAGAAAAATGCATTGAATTTGGAGTGCTATGTTTTTTTTACTGCGATGACAATCAGAGTTTACACACCATTTTTCTTTTTACCACTACATCACATTACGGGTTCGTCTCTTTGAAGTTGATGGTAATACACATTGTAGTCTAGTCTAGTAAAGTTGACCATGTGTGTTAGGGTGACCATTCCATTTTTCCCAGGACAGCCCCAGGACAGCCCCACTTTTCATGCTACAAAAAAGGATGTCTGAATGTCATTAGGAACACTTCTTGGTGTTTTGTAACAGATGTCTATTTCCATTCATCAAATGGCATGTGTATACATGCTGTTTGGATGCTGGAAATAATTTTGGAGTGGACAAACATGCACAGGTAGCCTACTTTTTGAAGTGATTTGTTTGACAATGAGATGAAAATATCACGACTGGTTGTGTTCATGGCACAGTAAAAGGGCATTCATTTTGACCATTTAATTGACATCTTTATTATTAGGCCCATAATCTTTTTTGGAGACCCCTAAATGTCATGGTGTAATTCAGACTCTGTTGAATGGTATTTTTTTGTCAACGGTGATGGAGTTATATTATTAGCCTAAATTATGACTATCCAATCTACTCATCACATTACGAAGGTGTAATGCTGTTCATTGACTACAGCTCAGCGTTCAACACCAGAGTGCCCACAAAGCTCATCACTAAGCTAAGGACCCTGGGACTAAATACCTCCCTCTGCAACTGGATCCTGGACTTCCTGAAAGGCTACTCCCAGCTGGTGTGGGTAGGTAACAACACATCTGCCACGCTGATCCTCAACACTGGGGCCCCTCAGGGGTGCGTGCTTAGTGCCCTCCTGTACTCCCTGTTCACCCACGACTGAGTGGCCAAGCACGACTCCAACACCATCATTAAGTTTGCTGACGACACAACAGTGGTTGGCCTGATCACCGACAACGATGAGACAACCTGTAGGGAGGAGGTCAGAGACCTGGCAGTGTGGTGCCAGGACAACAACCTCTCCCTCAATGTGAGCAAGACCAAAGAGCTGATCGTGGACTACAGGAAAAGGAGGTCCGAACAGGCCCCCATTAACATTGACAGGGCTGTAGTGGAGCGGGTCGAGAGTTACAGTCAAGGACAGCTGTGTATTCCCACCAGCAGGTGTGAAGTGTAGGCCTATGACTATGTAGCCTTGTGACACTGTCCTACTGCCAGTCCCTACTTAAATGTAATATATTTTTAGAGAAATCGCATCCACACACTGCGGTCTCAATGTATTTTAAAATGTTTGGCTTTTCGAATTCAATTCTCCTGTTATGGCTATATTCCCACTAATAGTATGGTATTTATCTAAGCTTTTACTTGTGTATTTTCTGTCTTTATAATAATATTTAATTTGTAGAGCACATTTCCCAGGCACATATGAAGCTTGTTGGGGCTTCTGTGTGCAAACATTTTCACGTATGCAGTTTGCTCTTCTTTCATCACTTTTATTTATGAAAAGAAGCTGATATGGCCTTTATTATTTCTGATTTATTTCTGATATTTTAGCTTAAATGCATTTATATTATGGTGTTCCAAGAAAAACAAAAATACATTTTACAGTAGCCTATGTATTGCCTGCCTAAAACATCCGTTAATACAAGTCGTTGAAAATAGAAACTCCATATCCTAATGTTAGAAAGTAGAATATAATCTAGATATAATAATTACAACTGAATAGGCCTAATTAAAAGAATAGTGTTAATGGAAATGAAATATTCTAGGCAGATTATGCCCAAAAGCTTGTGGCTGAGCAGTACCAGTATCTAATTTGAACGACTTAGTATCACATTTAAAGACTTAAATGTGTTTACTAAGTCATTTGAATGAGATACTAAGTCGTTCAAACAAGATAAATCCAAGAGTGAATTTTAGAAGATTGTTTTGCCTTGGGCTTCAGGGCTTCCGTAGCCATATCATGCTGTCAGTCAGACTACTGTTTTTCCCCCTGAGTATTCCTAATTAAATGATGTCATAAAATAATAGCTTTAATGTTTATGCATTGTGTAATGTTGAGATGAGTAGATCAATATTGCACAGAGTAAACAATATTCCTCTACCTGTGTCTGGCAGACTCTATTTGCTCTAGCACACACAGGATGTGTGGTGAGGTGGTGGTGACGGGGATATCAACACCGGTGACAGTTCTTCCACCAATTGTTTGGATGTTACTTACCCCCAGAGCATGATTGCTTGTCAAGGTGACAAAAACCAATGTGATGGTATCTTGATGAGTCGGAGCACATTGTGTTATGCATAGAACTCTTTTTCCTTCATCGCAATTGTGGTGGCTTGTTGCTGAATGTAATGGGTAAAACAAGGACCAATTAATTTCTGTGAAGGTTGAGATAAAGATGCGAATGGAAGGGAAATACTTGTGTTCTTATTGAGTCGAAGCGACAGGCTTTTCCCTCATCTCAACCCACTGAACAAAACCACTTTACCATTTCTCAATATCGTATTGAGTAGAAATAGACCGATGGAATTGTGAACAATATACTATACTCAGTTTGTGTGATGCAGACATGAGTATGAATCTCCTTTACGCCTAAATAAAGAATTTGGACAGTCCAGAATACATGAAGTTGAACAGATAACCAGTCCTTTCTTTAAACAACAGGTTTTGAAGAAAAATACAAGATCATGGTGCTCTGCCAGGCATCTCTCTGGGTAATTTTGGTCTGAGTTGGTCTGGCTCTGCTGGGTTGCTAATGAGTAATAGCTTGTTCATAGGGGAACCAGTTATAGTGGTTGTATATTCTGTAGGACACTTGCGACTGTGTGAAGTGTCCATTCATGTAAATGTTTGGATTATTTTTCTAAATTGACATTCTGTTTAAATGTTTAACACTGTAAACACATTTAAACTCACTCTAAGCATGGTACTTGTCTGGTGTTACAGTGTCTCTCCATTCAAACACAGTGGATGTTTAAAGCGCAGACAGAGATGGTCACCTCGCTTCAGGTTCTTAGGAAACTATGCAGTTATTTGTTTTATGTATTCATGTATTATTTCTTAGATTGTTAGCCCAGAAAATATAAAGTTTTATTACATACAGCCGGGAAAAACTATTGGATGTAAATGCGATGTCAACTTACCAACATTACAACGAGGAACACGTCTTTCCCGAAGCGGATCATTTGTTCGGACATCAACCCTGGACATGGGATCTTATCCCAGATGCCGACCCAAAACAACGCGGTCGTCGCAGGAGAGGCAGACGGAGCAGTGTCAAAAGCAGGACGATAAACGAGTGAACGAGTTTATTAGAAAGTGCATCGGAGATGTCGTACCCACTGTTACTATTAAAACCTTTCCTAACCAGAAAACTGTGGATTGATGGCAGCATTTGTGCAAAACTCAATGTGCTATCCACAACTTTTAATCATGGCAAGGCGACTGGAAACATGATCGAATACAAACAGTGCAGCTATTCCCTATCAGCTATCACACTGCACACTGCCCTATCCCATCTGGACAAGAGGAATACCTATGTAAGAATGCTGTTCATTGACTAAAGCTCACCATTTAACACCACAGTACCCTCCAAACTCATCGTTAAGCTCGAGGCCCTGGGTCTTGACCCCGCCCTGTGCAACTGGGTCCTGGACTTTCTGACGGGTCGCCCCCAGGTGGTGAAGGTAGGAAACAATATCTTCACCCCACTGATCCTCAACACTGGGGCCCCACAAGGGTGCGTTCTCAGCCCTCTCCTGTACTCCCTGTTCACCCATGACTGCGTGGCCATGCACGCTTCCAACTCAATCATCAAGTTTGCAGACGACACTACAGTGGTAGGCTTGATTACCAACAATGACGAAACAGCCTACGGGGAGGAGGTGAGGGCCCTCAGCGTGTGGTGTCAGGAAATAACCTCTCACTCAACGTCAATAAAACAAAGGAGATGACCGTGGACATCAGCAGAGGAAACAGCAGAGGGAGCATGCCCCCATCCACATCAACGGGACAGTAGTGGAGAAGGTGGAAAGTTTTAAGTTCCTCAGCGTACACGTCACAGACACACTGAAATGGTCCACCCACATAGACAACATGGTGAAGGCGCAACAGCGCCTCTTAAACCTCAGGAGGCTGAAGAAATTTGGCTTGTCACCTAAAACACACACAAACTTTTACAGATGCACAATCAAGAGCTTCCTGTTGCGCTGTATCACTGCCTGGTACGGCAACTGCACCACCCACAACTGCAAGGCTCTCCAGAGGGTAGTGTGGTCAGTAAAGGTGAATCAAAGCTGGGACCGAGAGACTGAAAAACAGCTTCTATCTCAAGGCCATCAGACTGTTAAACAGCCATCACTAACATAGAGTGGCTGCTGTCAACATACAGACTCAAATCTCTGACCACTTTAATAAATGGACTTGATAAAGGTATCACTAGTCACCTTAAATAACGACACTTTAATGTTTACATATCCTACATTACTCATCTCATATGTATATACTGTATTCTATACAATCTACTGCGTCTTGCCAATGCCGCACGGCCGTTGCTCATCCATACTGTACTTATATGTACATATTCTTATTCATCCCTTTTACATTTGTGTGTATAAGGTAGTTGTTGTGAATTTGTTAGATTACTTGTTAGATATTGTCGTAACTAGAAGCACAAGCATTTCGCTACCCTTGCATTAACATCCTGCTAACCATGTGTATGTGACCAATACAATTTGATTTTATTTGATTGAAGCGTGTCTCCCTTTGCAACAGTGAATATCCTGTACTGTACATTTCAGCCCTGTGTACTGTACATGCTTTCTGCGCTTTTTTAAATTCACTGGCTTGTTTGTGTGCTTTATGTAACTGTTAAAGAGCCCTGAGAGAGAGAGGTAAAAAGACATGATTTCATGTGCATCCCACACATTGCAGTCCTGATGAATAATAGATGTTGGCCTACTAATAGTAAGAGTTTTAGGGATCAATTTTTTATTTTGAAGCAAGCCAGAGACTCTCCCTCTTACTCTTGCTCTTATTCAAAGTCTCTGACTGGTTGTATAAAATATAAGGATGTAAAAATGAATTCTAAGTCAGAAGTGGTGTTCCCATCAGACCCATCTGTCTGTTTGGAGGTAAAGCAGTACTTAATGGGATATAGTGGGGAATATTTCCAATACTGTGCATTCGGATAGTATTCAGACCACTTCCCTTTTCCACATTTTGTTACGTTACAGCCTTATTCTAAAATGGATTAAATTAAATGTTTTCCTCTTTAATCTACACATAATACACCATAATGACAAAGCTGAAATAGGTTTTTCAAAATGTTAGCAAATTTATATTAAACAACTGAAATACCATAACATAGGTATTCAACCCCTTTGCTAAGAGACTCAAAATTGAACTCGGGAGCATCCTGTTTCCATTGATTATCCTTGAAATGTTTCTACAATTAGATTGGAGTCCACCTGTGGTAAATTCAATTGATTGGACATGTTTTAGAAAGGCACACATTTGTCTATAAAAGGTCCCACAGTTGACAGTGCTTGTCAGAGCAAAAACCAAGCCATGAGGTCGAAGGAATTGTCCATAGAGCTACGGGACAGGATTGTGTCGAGGCAGAGATCTGGGGAAGGGTACCAAAAAAGTCTGTAGTATTGAAGGTCCCTAAGAACACAGTGGCCTCCATCATTCTTAAATGGAAGAAGTTTGGAACCACCAAGACTTCCTAGAGCTGGCCACCCAGCCAAACTGAGTAATCGGGGGAGAAGGGCCTTGGTCAGGAAGGTTACCAAGAACCTGATGGTCACTCTGACAGAGCTTCAGAGTTCCTCTGTGGAGATGGGAGAACCTTCCAGGGGGACAATCAGGCCTTTATGGTAGAGTGGCCAGACGGAAGCCACTCCTTAGTAAAAGGCACATGACAGCCCACTTGGAGTTTGCCAAAAGGCACCTAAAGGACTTTCAGACGAGGAGAAACAAGATTCTCTGGTCTGATGAAACCAAGGTGGACTCTTTGGCCTGAATGCCAAGCATCACATCTGGAGGAAACCTGGCACCATACCTATGATGAAGCATGGTGGTGGCAGCATCATGCTGTGGGGATGTTTTTCAGCGGCAGGGAATGGGAGACTAGTCAGGATCGAGGGAAAGATTACAGAAGCAAAGTACAGAGAGATCCTTGATGTAAACCTGCTCCATAGCGCTCAAGACCTCAGACTGGGGCAAAGGTTCAACTTCCAACAGGACAACAACCCTAAGCACACAGCCAGGACAACGCAGGAGTGGCTTGGGGACTCAATGTCCTTGTGGGACCTAGACAGAGCCAGAACTTGAACCCGATCAAACATCTCTGGAGAGACCTGAAAATAGCTGTGTAGCAACGTTCCCCATCCAACCTGACAGAGCTTGAGAGGATCTGCAGAGAAGAATGGGAGAAATTGTCCAAGTACAGATGTGCCAAGTTTGTAGCCTTATACCCAAGAAGACTCGGGGCTGTAATTGCTGCCAAAAGTGCCTCAACAAAGTACTGAGTAAAGGGTCTGAATATTTATGTAAATGTAATATTTCAATGTATTTATATGTGTACAGTGGGGAGAACAAGTATTTGATACACTGCCGATTTAGCAGGTTTTCCTACTTACAAAGCATATAGAGGTCTGTCATTTTTTATCATAGGTACACTTCAACTGTGAGAGACGGAATCTAAAACAAAAATGCAGAAAATCACATTGTATGATTTTTAAGAAATGAATTTGCATTTTATTGCATGACATAAGTATTTGATCAGCTACCAACCAGTAATAATTCTGGCTCTCACAGACCTGTTAGTTTTTCTTTAAGAAGCCCTCCTGTTCTCCCTCAACGTCAGTAAGAACAAGGAGCTAATCGTGGACTATAGGAGAAAGAGGAAAGAGCATGCCTCCATCCACATCAACGTGGCTGTTGTGGAGCGGGTCGAGAGCTGCAAGTTCCTTGAAGCTCTCGAGGACTTAACATGGTCCACACACACCCGCACAGTCATGAAGAGCGCATGGCAGCGCCTCTTACCTGTCAGGAGGTTGAACAGATTCAGCATGGGCCCTCGGATCCTCAAAAAGCTCTATAGCTGCAGCATTGAGAGCATCTTGACTGGCTGCATCACCGCCTGGTATGCCAAATGCACCGCCCTTGACCACAAAGCGCTACAGAGGGTGGTGCAGACAGCCCAATACATCATTGGGGCCAAGCTCCCTGCCATCTAGGATCACTATATCATGCGATATCAGAGAAAGCACCAGTTTTATTCAGCGCATGTGACAAATAATATTTGATTTGATTTAGATTTCAATTGATTTGACTATGACGAATGTACCAATGTAACAACAAATTACCTTTTCCCTTTTATTTGGTTTAATTGCCAATTAGGTAATTGTATGTTCCTGGGAGGGGCCAAGTGCTTATATGTACCTGGTTTAGCTCTTGTTAGACAGATTTGATTTGGTTGGCGTTGTTATTCAA
This sequence comes from Oncorhynchus mykiss, assembly GCF_013265735.2. Lineage (NCBI taxonomy): Eukaryota > Metazoa > Chordata > Actinopteri > Salmoniformes > Salmonidae > Oncorhynchus > Oncorhynchus mykiss. Next base: position 54,401,110 of record NC_048567.1, read on the forward strand.
ATGACTTGCAGTTGAACAAGTCTTTGCATGTCTAGATTTAAAAAAAACTTGACTTGCTCTTAGAATGCACAATTTGGACTTGACTTGAGACTCAACCCGTTTTACTTGGGACTCAACTTTTGACTCTTAAAATAGTGACTTGGTCCCACCTCTGGAAATGTAATGTGAAATCATGTGAAAACGTGTTTCAGGAACACTTCACACATGATCATATTTTCACGTGTAGTCTCATGTCATCACATGTTGCTTAAGATGTTGACACATATCACATTAACTTCACATAAGATCATGTGATCACATGAAAACATGTATTTTTGGAACACTTAATATATGTTAAAAATCATGTTTTTTTCCGTAAGGGTAATGCACTACTGAAAACGTTCTACGGCTTTATCAGTGCAGTAAAAAGAGTCATCCATCTGCACTGATTGGCCAGCCCAGCTGTATTCGGTCATTTCACTACCCTCTTATGGCACTGGTTGAAGAGAGAGAACCAGACTTAACATCTCTCTCCTAGCTCCTCTCCAGTGTTAGTGCACAATATGTCTGAGAAACTCACCGCGGGCGAAAATGACTCTCTGGTGCGCAACACATTCAAAGACCCAGGAACATTATGTTGCCCTCAAGGATTCATTAAAGTCCCAGTCATATTAAGGACAGAGTTATAGCTGGAATGCATCCCAATTTGACCAGCGCCCAAAAGTAGTGCATTATGTAGGGAATAGGGTGCCATTTGAGATGCAGGGGGCTCTCCTCTTCAGGTTCAGGTTACACATTCTAAGCACCTGGGTCTCTGTGCACCTTACTGCAATGTCCAGGTCCTATTATCACTGGGCAGCCTCAGGGTGATGTAGAAGAGACAGGACACACTGACAGTCAGACAACTTCTGCATAAAGTATGCGCAGGCTGTTGTTACTGTGGGTAATATTACCTTACTCTAAGCCTACACTCTATCCCTATCATCATGCCAGTGTTATAAACCCCCCTAAGGACTGAGAGTGATAGACGTTCTGGTAACTTTAAAGTGTTTTTAGGGGAATTCTGAATACCATTTAACACAAGTCTGGATGGCTTTAAAGTTTTTGATTAATTGATTGATCTACACAGCTGTGGACATTGGAAGTTGAACTACTTATGGACAGGGAATGTTCACAGAAAATGTTTTAAGCGCTCTGACTTTTCCCCTAATCTTAGTGCAGGAGTTTCTTTCCGGTGATACAGTAAATGTTTTCCAAGCTGCTGAAAGTCAGGCAAAATTCACTTGACAATCTAAGTTTGTGCTTTGCCAACTTCCACCAAATGTTTGTATTTCAACAACGCGTGTCATCTCCATCAATTAGTAAAGGCAGATTGGGACAGATTGGGTTGATTGGGACAGATTGGGTTGATTGTGCACAGAAGGGTTTGATTGTGAATGAAATGTTTACGTATGAAGCTTATCTGCCACCCAATTGAAAACAGCGCAGGACATTTTCCTTGAAGAGACTGAGTGGAAATGAACAATGTTGGCTATGATCAGTTTTATTCCAAAAACTTTTCTTCTACTCTAATATTCTGTGTATGAGTGAATCAGATGTTCTTTCTTCGTTGCTCCTCCGTTTCTTCTTTCTCAAATCTCTCCTCAAGCCACTCTCACAAATCTCAGCTTGGATCTTTTTATGAGAAAAAATATTTTCCTGTTTTTATATTTTTATTTTGTCGGCATGCATCCTCCCTTGGCAAAGTACCAACACAGATAAAATGGAAGGAGCGTAGCACTCAATAGTTTTTGATCAATTCTAGGGCCTCTATGCGGTGGGCACTCTGAAGCCTTTGAGTATGCAATAAGCTTTTAAGAAATCAAAAGGTCTCGGTCAGAGGAAGAGGATGGATGAGATTTGATATTTGTTGCCAGATACAGATTTAACACACTCCTGATTCACCGATTTCTGAGTCTTACACTACACTACAGTGTAAGTTAGCTGCCAGCAGGGTCTGTTCTTATATAAAAGAGCAATCCATGTTGAGACATCGTTCTGTTCGTCCTAATAGTGAGAGGTGAAGAAAGAAGACCTTTTGTCTCTCTCATGGCCATGCCTTCCACAAACAGATGTTCAATGTGTTCTTACAGATGTGTTCTTTCAAACTTGCAGTGAATTCAAGATTTAAAAAGGCTTTTAAAGTTTGTAATTTCCACTTTAAAATGTCTTTATTTGCCATAACAAAAAATGTATCAACCCTGAAAAAAATTCCATTAATTATAATCCACTTAATAATTAAAGTTGTATGTTGCTGCAGAATGATTTTCCTGCTGTAGAAAACTGTCTTAAATTAAAATCCTACATCTGTAGAGCACTGTTCTTCCTAGAATATCCATTCAGTGAGTTCACTTTGTCATTATGGGGTATTGTGTGTAGATGGGTGGAGAAAAAAATATATTTAATCCATTTTGAATTCCGGCTATAGCACAACAAAATGTGGAATTAGCCAAGGGGTGTGAATACTTTCTGAAAGCCCTGTAGCTAGAGACGGGTAGAGATGGAGAGAGGGAGGAAGGAAGGAAGGGAGCGAGAGAGAGAGAAGGGCGAGATGGGAGGAAGAAGACAGAGGGAGAGAGAGAAAAAAAAGATGTGATAATAGAGTTGGCTGGCGAGTCAAACCGTCAAAAGCCATTTGAAAAGGTAATCCCATTCTGTCAGAGTTAATTAGATAAGTCTGTTGTTCGCTCTCTCCACTCTTACTCACCCTCAATTTTTCTTTCTTATTCCTTTCTTCTGTACAGACTATGCTATACCAGCTCCGCACACTGCTCTCTGTACCTCCATCTTCTGTCAATGCTTTTCACCATTAGCTGCAGGAATTTACAGGAACAAATTTGTATGCAGTGTAGTTCACACAAAATGTACTTATTCGCTTAAGTTGTCATGTACTGAATAAAAATCTAAAGTTCAATGCGTTTCCATCGCATTTTGTGTTAAATAGCAAATGTGTCTACTCTGGTCTTGGTACCTGCGCTCTAGCCAACAGCTCGCAGATACAGTACGGGTAGGCTAGTCTACATGATGAGATAATTATCCATAAGAGTAAAAATATTTTTTATTTGTCAAACGGCAGTCAAATATTGATCAGCATGTCACCAGAATCAGACCCTCAATATTTATTGGAAAAGAGCTTCAAGATAACCGTGCACTTTCACCACCCTGTGAAGTTCATCATAAATGATTTCATCTGTAGCCTAATAAACTGCATGGTTTCCCGAGTCATAGTGGGAGGACCGCACAGCATATCATCGTGGGACTCCAAGTTTACTTTGATATGATGGTTATTATATCAATATTTGCTCATAAAGGCGTTTCCATTCTGAATTTTACTTACAGTTTGGACACACCTACTCATTCAAGGGTTTTTCTTTATTTGTACTAATTTCTACATTGTAGAATAATAGTGAAGACATCAAAACTATCAAATAACACAAATGGAATCATGTAGTAACCAAAAAAGTATTAAACAAATGTAATATTTGAGATTCTTCAAAGTAGCCACCTTTTGCCTTGATGACAGCCTTGCACACTCTTGGCATTAACCTAAGGGAGAGAGCGAGAGACAAAGTCTTCTGTGAACTGGCCAGTGTGTCATGAAGGAGTAAATGGGAGACCTAATTAATATTTTTAGCCAAAAGCCATCTTTTTGCCCTATGATTCCTCCCTTTGTTTCTACTCCTCTCAGAAGTTCAGTTTGGGCTAACCCTGAACTGGCCAATTTGTAAATTCCTCCCCTACCTTACTCCCCTCCTGTACTCCCTGTCATCCACAACTGCGAGTCCAAGAATGACTCCAACACCATCATTAAGTTTGCTGACGGCACAACCGACAACGATGAGACCGCATATAGGGAGGAGGTCAGAGACCTGGCTGTGTAGTGCCAGGACAACAACCTCTCCTTCAATGTGAGCAAGACAAAGGAGATGACCGTGGATTACAGGAAAAGGAGGGCCGAACAGGACCCCATTAACTTTGGGCAGTAGTGGAGCGGGTCGAGAGTTTCAAGTTCCTTGATTTCCACATCACCAACAAACTATCATGGTCCAAACATGCCAAGACAGTTTTGAAGAGGGCAAAACAACACCTTTTCCCCCTCAGAAGACTGAAAGATTTGGCATGGGTCCTCAGATCCTCCAAAAGTTCTACAGCTGCACCATCGAGAGCATCCTGACCGGTTGCATCACCTCCTGCAATGGAAACTGCTCAGCTTCCGACCGTAAGGCGCTACAGAGGGTAGTGCGTACGGCACAGTACATCACTGGGGCCAAGTTTCCTCCCATCCAAGACCAGGCTGTGTCAGAGGAAGGCCAAAAAATTGTCAAAGACTCCAGCCACCAGACTCCAGACTCCAGATGGTAGGGGACGCCATGTGCGACGGACGTGTTTTCCGTTTGCTCCCGTGGTATTCTTAAAGTTTATGTGAATTCTGCAGCAGAACCGTATTTATTTTCAAATATTAATTTGGTGATCCCTTTCCGTAAAAACCAAGACTACTTTGCTTCCGAATGTCAGCATGTCGACCAAACATAAGGCCAAAAGCATGACTTTGAGAAAACCCGGCCTACAAGACCCGCTCTCATCACCGCCTTCTCCTGAGTCTGAGGGCCCGGGGACGCACACTTTACCCGGGGGCGCGGCTTGGCCTGGCTGCGCTGAAATGAACATTCTCGAGGCCATCAAACTACTACGCTCTGAGATAGTTGAAATTAAAACACAGGTGGTTGCTACGATTGAGGCCAGAATACAGGAGGTTTCTGATACTTTAAAAGCAGATTTAACCATCCTGCGGAACGAGACTGTGCCAGCAATCACATTACTCAAAACAACAACTGCGTCACACACTACAACGATTGCAGCACTGGAGACCTCCGCTACTAATGTCTCCGATTTAACTACATCCCTGGAGGCTGAAGTTAAACGCCTAGCTGCGGATTTGAAAAAGTTGAAGGAGAGCTGTGTGAGTTGAGGGATTCTCTCGCTGCAATAATCTGAGACTTGTATCGGTCCCAGAGTCCGCGGAAATGCATTGCGCCACGGATTTCGTTTCAGGGCTGCTGAAGGATGTTCTTGCCTTAGATGAAAAGCCCCTGATTGATCGAGCCCACCGGTCGCTGCGCTCAAAGCCCCGGGATGGGGAGAGGCCCCGTGACATAATTCTTCAAGTGCACTTTTTTCATGAGAAGATGGAGATCCTCCGACGAGCCCGCAATACCACTCTGAGCTTTCAAGGACAGAGCTTCTCCATCTACGAGGACTACTCCCCCACTGTTTCCAGGCAGCGCGCAGCTTTCGGACAGGCCAAACAAGTACTTCGGGACCATCCAAGTGTGAAGTATGGACTGCGATTCCCAGCCCGTTTATGGATATCTCATGAGGGTAAAGACTACACATTTGAATCTCCGGATGAGGCTATGGCTCACATTCAACGTCACATCAAGAAGTCTTGAATATGCTCACAGTTCAGCAACTGTTGATTGCGAACTGTGGATAGTAAGTAACCCACTTGTGGTACAATTATGTTTAGATATAACAGGCTAGTCTTGTATAGTTGGCGAAACTATTCAGGCTTATTTGATGTGATCTAATGTTTTGATCATCTAGTGTGCGTGCCTTATCTCACTCACCTATTTAGTTTGTTTACACATTGTCTCAGTGACTCAAAATATTTTTGGTTATTTGTTTACTGCATCCGTTTGCATTGACCCAGTAAACAGTAAATGTCTCCCGAGGCTACACGGTTTTTGGGGCCTCACTTTAATTTTAAAAGTTTTGAGCGTCATTTATGCCCAGCACACTTAGTTTTTTGGTATTGGTTGTAAGCTGTCTCAGCGTCAACTAGACTACTATTATAATTACTATTATTTTTGATTGTCTTACTACGATTTCCTTACTTCAAATTAGATTTTTGGCTGAGAGCCTTTATACATTTTATTTATTTTCTCTCTCAATGCCTGTTATAAGACTGGGAATACAATTATATACATCTACAAGTGGTGCTTTTGTCATTCCGTTTGCACAAGGGATTCGCCTTTTTTTATTTGAAAAAATACATACAAATCTTTCTTTTTGCTGCTTGATCCACTAACAAAACACGACTTTAAAGAGCGGGACTGTGGGTTTAGGTTTAAGACCGCACTCTCACAGACATACTGTGCGAAGAGAACATGTTATATTTAGGCTTGTACCTCGTTTGGGGAGGTATTGTCTGGGATGGGGGGAGGTGGTGGGGGGGCAGGTTGAATTGTTCAGTTCTAATGTTGTCATCCTGTCTTTTTAGTTTTTTTTTCAGTTTTTTTTTCTGTACTTTTTCCAAACATTTACCACCGTACATTATTACTCTGAGACAAGTTATTCTGGGGGTTTTGGGCACTCATTGCTTTTCCATTCTATGCTCTGATGACAGGGTTGAATAACGGGAATGCCCAGAGGGGCCGAAATAATGCGATCAAGTACATTTTCTTGGAACACCAAAGGGGTTAACAACCCGGTGAAGCGTAAGAGGGTGTTGACACACTTAAAGGGTTTGAATGCAAATATTGCATTTCTACAAGAGACTAACTTGAGGACTGGTGAGCATTTTAGGATGCGTAAGGACTGGGTTGGTCAAGTGTTTCACTCAAACTTTCATAGTAAATCAAGAGGTGCTGCTATTCTGGTTGATAAAGCTACTCCCTTTGTAGCTTCTGAGGTTATTGCTGATCCTAAGGGACGATACGTCATAGTAACCGGTGAACTGTTTTCTACCCCTCTTGTTTTGGCTAGTGTTTATGCTCCCAATTGGGATGACACCAGTTTCATTTCTTCCTTTCTATTCCCAATTTAGATTATCATTTGTTGATTTTAGGGGGGGATTTCAACTGTAAAATGTCCCCAGTTCTTGACAAGTCCTCACAAACAAATACAGGCCCATCTAAATGTGCCCTACTTATTCAATCCTTTCTTCAGAAATATGCTATGTTTGATGCCTGGCGTTTCCTACATCCTACAGATAGACAGTATTCCTTTTATGCTCATGTTCATCAAACATACTCCCGGATTGATTAATTATTTTTGGACAAAAAACTTCTGCCTAACCTTCGGCAGTGTACTTACGAGAGTATTGTTATCTCTGACCATTCAACATTAGTGCTTGAACTAGAGTTTCCCAGTGACCTCCTATGTGTTATCAATGGCGTCTCAACCCCATTTTACTCTCAGATAAGGAGTTTGTCAATTTCATTTCTTCTGAAATCACCTTATTCCTAGAAACTAATTCAACACCAGGTATGTCCTGCTCTACCATATGGGAGTCTCTCAAAGCATACCTACGTGGCCATATTATTTCTTATACAGCCAACCAAAACAGAGTTCGCTCCCAGCGACTTCGGGACCTGAGCGAGTTCATAGCCACATTGGATGAGAAGTATGCTACGGATCCTTCCTCTGATCTGCATAAAGAGCGCCAACTACTCCAATCTGAATTTGATGAGCTTTCTACCAGGCAAGCTGAACAGTTACTCTTGCGAGCTCGATACAAAGTCTATGAACAAGGCGACAAGGCTAGTAAACTCCTTGCGCATCAGATCTGTAAATCTGAGGCCTCATGTTTAATCCCACAAATAAGGACCCCGTCTGGTGCCACCACAGTTATACATAAAGAGATCAATGATCAATTTAAACAATTTTACTCTGCGCTATACACCTCTGAATCCCCTCAAGACCCCTTGCTGATTGACTCCTTCTTTAATGGCTTGAATATGCCTTCAATTGATACAGACTCCCATGACTGTCTAGAAGAAGAATTTACGCTTGAGGAGATTGCAACAGCAGTGTCCGCAATGAAAAGTGGTAAATCACCGGGTCCGGACGGTTTTCCAACCGAATTTTACAGGACGTTTTCTGGTCTGCTTTGCCCATTCTTGTCTCGACTATTTGCAGAGTGCCTCAATACTTCAAAGCTACCGCCTAGTCGTTATCAGGCTTCAATTTCATTACTACTAAAGAAAAACAAAGACCCCCTGGAATGTGGATCCTATCGCCCAATCTCGCTTTTAAACTGTGATTACAAAATCCTAGCTAAGCTTTTAGCCATCCGTATGGAAGGCTTGCTGCACCAAGTAATACACTCTGACCAGACTGGCTTTGTGAGAAATAGGCATTTATTTTTCAATATTAGGCGCCTTATGAATATACTGTACTCCCCAGCGTTGGAGGACCCGGAGGTGGTGGTCTCACTTGATGCCGAAAAAGCGTTTGACCGCGTTGAGTGGGATTACCTAACAGCTGCCCTTTATAGATTTGGCTTTGGCCCCAAATTCATTGCGTGGATAAAGATTCTTTATTTTTCCCCCATGGCTTCGGTACGGACTAATAACTTGTCCTCTGACTATTTTCCCTTGCACCGCGGATCCAGACAGGGTTGCCCACTCCCCCCCTTGTTGTTTGCTTTGGCAATCGAGCCTCTCGCCATTGCACTACGCTCTAATGATGCCATTCAAGGCATAATCAGGGCGGGCTGGGAGCAGAAAGTCTCACTATATGCTGACGACCTCCTTTTGTTTATCTTCAACCCCGATACCTCATTGACACGTGCCCTATCTGTTCTTAAAAAGTTTGGATCAATCTCAGGGTACAAGCTGAATCTAGGCAAGAGTGAGCTTTTTCCGGTAAACAAGGCTGCTTTAAAGTGCTCTTTTACAAGTTCTCAGTTTAGGATTGTCCGGGATCAATTCACTTACTTGGGAGTAAAAGTGACAAGGAAATATTCAAATTTGTTTCAGGAAAACTTTGTTGCTCTAGCAGACAGATTGTTTCAATCTTTTGCTTTTTGGAATTCGCTACCCCTTTCTCTTATCGGAAGGATTAATGTCATTAAAATGAATGTGTTGCCCAAATTTTTATATTTATTTCAATGTTTACCCATTTTTATTCCAAAATCTTTTTTTATTTCACTGGATCAAACATTCATGCATTTTATTTGGGATGGCAAGGTACCACGGATTGGTAGAAAACATTTACAGAAGCCTAGGTCATTGGGGGGTTTAGCTCTACCAAATTTTCAGACATACTACTGGGCTGCAAATTTCAGAGCCGTTCTGTACTGGCTGCAGACTGATCCTACTGGCCCTAGACCACTCTGGGTCCAGATGGAGTCTGAATCGTGTAAACCTGCAGCACTTTCCTCTGTGCTGTGCTCGTCTCTCCCAGTGTCCCTAGGCAAAAGGTGTGTCAACCCAATTGTAAAGCAGTCTCTTAAAATTTGGAATCAGTTCCGTTTAGCCTTTAGCCTCCGAGGCTTTTCTCTATCAGGCCCAATCAATCAGAACATTTTATTTCCTCCATCTTTGAATGATGGGGCTTTTGGCATTTGGCACTCACTAGGCCTCTCCTCGCTAGCCCAATTATTCTTTGATGATACATTTGCCTCTTTTTCTCAGCTGCAGGAAAAGTTCAATCTCCCCCAATCCCACTTTTTCCGCTATCTCCAGACTAGAAACCTTGTCAGGGCTAACACACCTGGATTTCCCAATAGGCCTGCGAATACAGCTATAGAGAGCATCTTGGAGCTGAACAAGCTTCCTAGGGGCGCAATTTCAGATGTATATGCAATCATTCATGACTTACAGAACCCTTCTTTGGTGCCTTTAAAGACTCGATGGGAAAAGGATTTGGGGGAGCAACTTGGGGAAGACACCTGGGAATCTGTGCTGCACAAGGTGCACTCGTCCTCTTTTAGCACTAGACACAGCCTCATTCAATTCAAGGTGGTTCACCATATCCACTGGTCGGGGGCCAAACTTGGGAGAATATTCTCTGATTTTGATCCTACCTGTGTCAGATGTAAAGTGGAACCAGCCACACTGTTGCATATGTTTTGGGGCTGTCATAAACTGTCAGGTTTCTGGGAATTAATATTTAAATGTTTCTCTGATATACAGTGCCTTGCGAAAGTATTCGGCCCCCTTGAACTTTGCGACCTTTTGCCACATTTCAGGCTTCAAACATAAAGATATAAAACTGTATTTTTTTGTGAAGAATCAAAAACAAGTGGCACACAATCATGAAGTGGAACGACATTTATTGGATATTTCAAACTTTTTTAACAAATCAAAAACTGAAAAATTGGACGTGCAAAATTATTCAGCCCCTTTACTTTCAGTGCAGCAAACTCTCTCCAGAAGTTCAGTGAGGATCTCTGAATGATCCAATGTTGACCTAAATGACCAATGATGATAAATACAATCCACCTGTGTGTAATCAAGTCTCCGTATAAATGCACCTGCACTGTGATAGTCTCAGAGGTCCGTTAAAAGCGCAGAGAGCATCATAAAGAACAAGGAACACACCAGGCAGGTCCGAGATACTGTTGTGAAGAAGTTTAAAGCCGGATTTGGATACAAAAAGATTTCCCAAGCTTTAAACATCCCAAGGAGCACTGCAAGCGATTAATATTGAAATGGAAGGAGTATCAGACCACTGCAAATCTACCAAGACCTGGCCGTCCCTCTAAACTTTCAGCTCATACAAGGAGAAGACTGATCAGAGATGCAGCCAAGAGGCCCATGATCACTCTGGATGAACTGCAGAGATCTACAGCTGAGGTGGGAGACTCTGTCCATACGACAACAATCAGTCGTATATTGCACAAATCTGGCCTTTATGGAAGAGTGGCAAGAAGAAAGCCATTTCTTAAAGATATCCATAAAAAGTGTTGTTTAAAGTTTGCCACAAGCCACCTGGGAGACACACCAAACATGTGGAAGAAGGTGCTCTGGTCAGATGAAACCAAAATTGAACTTTTTGGCAACAATGCAAAACGTTATGTTTGGCGTAAAAGCAACACAGCTCATCACCCTGAACACACCATCCCCACTGTCAAACATGGTGGTGGCAGCATCATGGTTTGGGCCTGCTTTTCTTCAGTAGGGACAGGGAAGATGGTTAAAATTGATGGGAAGATGGATGGAGCCAAAAACAGGACCATTCTGGAAGAAAACCTGATGGAGTCTGCAAAAGACCTGAGACTGGGACGGAGATTTGTCTTCCAACAAGACAGTGATCCAAAACATAAAGCAAAATCTACAATGGAATGGTTCAAAAATAAACATATCCAGGTGTTAGAATGGCCAAGTCAGAGTCCAGACCTGAATCCAATCGAGAATCTGTGGAAAGAACTGAAAACTGCTGTTCACAAATGCTCTCCATCCAACCTCACTGAGCTCGAGCTTTTTTGCAAGGAGGAATGGGAAAAAATGTCAGTCTTTCGATGTGCAAAACTGATAGAGACATACCCCAAGCGACTTACAGCTGTAATCGCAGCAAAAGGTGGCGTTACAAAGTATTAACTTAAGGGGGCTGAATAATTTTGCACGCCCAATTTTTCAGTTTTTGATTTGTTAAAAAAGTTTGAAATATCCAATAAATGTCGTTCCACTTCATGATTGTGTCCCACTTGTTGTTGATTCTTCACAAAAAAATACAGTTTTATATCTTTATGTTTGAAGCCTGAAATGTGGCAAAAGGTCGCAAAGCTCAAGGGGGCCGAATACTTTCGCAAGGCACTGTATATGACACTGTTATAGATCCGTCTCCCCTTACAGCCCTTTTTGGAGTACTGCCCATAGGTACCCCCCTATCAAGAATCCAGTCGTACACTGTTGCTTATACAACTCTTTTAGCTAGACGGCTAATACTACAGAACTGGAAGATGGCAGCTCCCCCATCTTATAAATATTGGGTGAGGGATGTGTTGTGCTCTCTGAAACTAGAAAAAATTCAATTCAATTCACGTGGGAACCCCAAACTGTTTGATGAGGCTTGGGCTCCATTCCGGTCTTACTTTAAACAGTCCATCCTCTGATGGCATTCCAATTAATACTAAAATAAGTCTGTGACTTAAGGGTTGGAGGAGCTTCTCTCTGTGTTTTTGCTGGGGGGGGGCATTAAGGTCCATGTGCTTACTGATTGTGATCCGCAGATGCCTTGTTCATCTTGCCCAGGCAGAGACTGAAGTGTGAGCTTGTTTTTCCCAGTTATTTTTACATTTTGTTCACACCTACATGAATAATCATTTTATTTTTTTATTTTAAAGCATTGTAAACTTTTTTTTTTGGTCCAGTGGATGGTCGGTCTGTGGCCATGACTCTCTGTGAGTGGTTTCATTTCTCCACCCTTATCCCTTGACTGTTTACAGGAACAATGGTGAGGTGTTTGCTCTGTCCCTGTACTATAGATTGCCCTTTAACCTCTGTAGCCTTCTGCCTGGTGTGTTTAACTTGTCTAAAGTATGGTATATTTAAAGCTATTATTTTATTTGTATTTTTATTTGTATTTTTTTTCTAGTTGAGTATATTATTTATATTGCTTTGTCTTGTGTGTGTGTGTGTGTGTGTGTGTGTGTGTGTGTGTGTAAAACTTAATAAACAGAGTTAAAAAAAAAAAAAAAAATTTTAAAAAAGACTCCAGCCACCCTAGTCATAGACTGTTCTCTGAGCTACCGCTTGGCAAGCGGTACAGTAGCTCCAAGTCTAGGACCAAAAGGCTCCTTAACAGCTTCTACCGCCAAGCCTTAAGACTGCTGAACAATCAATCAATTCAATTTAATTTTTCACTTTAGTTTATTTAGCAAATATTTTATTAACTCTATTTCTTGAACTGCATTGTTGGTTAACGGCTTGTAAGTAAGCATTTCACATTTCACAGCACTGTTGTATTCGGGCGCATGTGACAAATACATTTGATCTGATTTGATATCTCTAACACGGAGTGCTTTTCTCAGCTCTGAGCCCTGGGGCAGTGATGCTCTGTGATGCTCTGCTCCTTGGAGTTGAGAGCGTGTTTGTGCCCTTTTAACAGTTTAAAGCAATCTCCCAGTCCAGTCAGCCTTGTCAAACAGTGAGAAACTGCTACCACATGGTGTAGTGTAGACAGCACTTAGAAAGCTTCTCAAAGCCAGAGAATTTTCTACAGGAACTCCAGGTATGAGGTTTTACCCTGTCAGCACTGTCAGGTGAGATCTTTCCAGAGCTCTGTTGGATCTCAGAGATAAAATGTTAAGCAGTATCCTCTACTTAATATAGAACTGATAGATCCCCATACCTCTGCTCATCAATGTGAAACATCTGTGAATGAGAGTTACACTGGCTCAGACCCGTACCATGTGATCATCCCCAGGCTATTGAGTTGGAAGTCTATGGCGTGAGACTACCATGTAGTTAAAGATAATAAAAAACAATACATTTATCTGACTCTCTACACTACATCTCTGTTCTAACCCTCTGTCCTCTCTCTCTCTCTCTGTTCTCTCAGTGGGTTATGCTGTGTTGATCTACAGTACATCTGTTCTGACCCTCTGTCCTCTCTCTCTCTCTTTCTGTTCTCTCAGTGGGTTGTGCTGTGTTGGTCTACAGTACATCTCTGTTCTGACCCTCTGTCCTCTCTCTCTCTCTCTGTATCTCTCTCTCTCTCTCTCTCTCTCTCTCTCTCTCTCTCTCTCTCTCTCTCTCTCTCTCTCTCTCCCTCTCTCTCTGTTCCCTCAGTGGGTTATGCTGTGTTGGTCTACAGTACATCTCTGTTCTGACCCTCTGTCCTCTCTCTCTCTCTCTCTCTCTCTCTCTCTCTCGCTCTCGCTCTCTGTTCCCTCAGTGGGTTATGCTGTGTTGTTCTACAGTACATCTCTGTTCTGACCCTCTGTCCTCTCTCTCTCTCTCTCTCTCTCTCTCTCTGTTCCCTCAGTGGGTTATGCTGTGTTGTTCTACAGTACATCTCTGTTCTGACCCTCTGTCCTCTCTCTCTCTCTCTCTGTTCTCTCAGTGGGTTATGCTGTGTTGGTCTACAGTACATCTCTGTTCTAACCCTGTCTTCTCTCTCTCTCTCTCTCTCTGTTCTCTCAGTGGGTTATGCTGTGTTGGTCTACAGTACATCTCTGTTCTAACCCTGTCTTCTCTCTCTCTCTCTCTCTCTGTTCTCTCAGTGGGTTATGCTGTGTTGGTCTACAGTACATCTCTGTTCTAACCCTGTCTTCTCTCTCTCTCTCTCTCTCTCTGTTCTCTCAGTGGGTTATGCTGTGTTGGTCTACAGTACATCTCTGTTCTGACCCTCTGTTCTCTCTCTACTCCCCAGCATGCCAGTCTGTGTCGGTGATGGCTTGTGGCGGGACCTATGAGTATGCCATTGAGGAGTTCTGCCTGGGGAAATTCAGACTGGACATGGAGGAACTTGACCAGCATCACTGGTGCAGCTGGGAGGATACAGTGGAGTGAGTATCCTATGGAGCACTAATGTAGTCTCTTAGTAGTATTCTATATAGCACCTATGAAGTATTCTCATATTCTACAGATGTAGGATCTTCACTTGATCACCCTGTTGCAGAAGAATTTTCCTGCAATGCAGGAAATGTCAAACTTGTAGTGTATTTTAGTTTTTAAAAGGCTTCTGAAGTTTGCAATTTCCACTCTGAAATTTTAGATTTGATTTTCCCTTACGAAAAATGTATAAACCCCAACAAAAATGTTCATTAATTATAATCTCCATAATAATTCACATTTCCTGTTGCTGCAGGATTATCTTCCTGCTGTAGCAAACTGGCTCAAATTAAAATCTTACATCTGTATAGCATTCTATGTAATGTAGCACCTCCATGTCATTAACATTACAGTCACTCCTCAACTGGTCGGGAGGTAATAGAGATATGTAACGTTTATTTAATCACTGTGTGCACAAACCTTTGGCCTGGCAATACTTTTTGAATATTTAAATATGCTGGTGATATTAATCCAAATGTAACAGGCCCAGCCAGTCCCACAGGCTCTTAACTCTAGGAGTAGCATCTTAAATGTAGACTGGTGCTGAGTCCCAAATGGCACCCTATTTCTATTTACCTGGGTACCACATAGTATGCTAGTATACACCACTACGATGGTCATCAGTCCAGTCTAATGTCCTCCCACCAGGAACCAGGAATGCTGGGTTGACAGGGTGTTTGTTGCCTGTTTGTCTGCCCCCATTGCTGGGGTTTTGTTTTTCCTCTTTGGCTGTAATGTTAGTCTGGATTTGTCAATCGGAGGCTTGTGGAAGGTGACACTGGTGTCCCAGCTGTCAGAACAGTGCCAGGACACTCAGCCCTTTCCTGTCATCGACAGAACAGTCACCTGTCCCCCTCCACCCTGCCACAGGGAGGGACAGTCTGTGTACTTACATAAAAATGACTCTTCACTATTTCTCTTCCTCTTCCTCTATCTTTCATTCTCAACATCCCTCCATCATTGTGGCTGGAAATGTTGATTTCTCACGAGGGGAATTATCTCTAAAGGTGTTTGTTTTTCCTAATTATTTGTGAATGTCTGCACTGACACAGTGCTCTGGGGATATGCAGCTTAGAGAGTATCTCAAATGGAACAGCTAAGCAACATCCCCAGTTCAGTTGCTTATCTTGGACATGCACACCAGAACAGTACCATTGTCTGTAGTAAGGCAAGTCAGACCACCCAGTGTTCACCATGGGAACGATGGGGAGCAGTCTCCTGATCCAGATGCAGTAAGGGCTACAGTAACCTTTCACTGTCCATATCACATCTTGGCAGGCCCTTTTAAATGTTTTATTTTAGTTAAATCTAGAGTCAGGTTCTGGCTTAGTGGGGGAGATAAACCCACACTGGGTAAGGAAATAAACCAGTTTCAAGCAGTATTTGTGTATGTTTTCAGGGCAACGAAGACCCCCTTGGTGTGTGTTCTGATGTACGCAGGGAGAAATGACCCCCGTCAATGCCTCTCAGTTTCAAACCGACAGATTGAGTCTCTGCTTATAGTTTCGTGAGCTCACAGACACGTTCATTCCTGTTTTTCTGCAGACATAATTAAGACATCATTTTGTTCTGTTTAGCGGCGTGTGTGCGTGTGCGTGTGTGCATGCCCATCCACCCCCCTACACCCTACACCAGAGTTGACCTTGATAGTGATGGCATGTTAATGTTGTATTATGTTAGCATTACCAACACTGCTGTAGAACAAACACAAGAGAGCAGGGTGAAAGGCACAAATCAAATGTTATTTTTCACATTCGCCGTATACAACAGGTGTTGAAATGCTTACAAGCCCTTAACCAACAATGCCGTTTTAATTTTAAGTTATTAATAAACAAATTAGGAACATTTGAGCAGTCTTGATACAACATTTTGAACAGAAATGCAATGGTTCAATGGATCAGTCTAAAACTTTGCACATACACTGCTGTCATCTAGTGGCCAAAATCTAAATTGCACTTGAGCTGGAATAATATATTATGGCCTTTCTCTTGCATTTCTCAAAGATGATGGTACAAAAAAAATACAAAAGAACGGTTGGCTTTATCTTTTACCAGATCTATTGTGTTATATTCTCCTACATTCCTTTCACATTTCCACAAACTTCAAAGTCATTTCCTTTCAAATGGTACCAAGAATATGCATATCCTTGCTTCAGGGCCTGAGCTACAGGCAGCTAGATTTGGGTATGTCATTTTAGGTGAACATTTTAAAAAAAGGGGCGGTTCCTTGTTAAGACAAATAAGTGTTAAGAAAGTATTTACTAAAATAATCTGAAGTAAAAAATAAATAAAGAAAAAATAAAATAGAAAAATAACAAATAATTAAAGAGCAACAATAAAATAACAGTTACAAGGCCATATACAAGGGGTACCGGTACAGAGTCAATGTGCAGGGGCACAGTTTAGTCGAGGTAATTGAGGTAATATGTACATGTAGGTAGAGGTAAAGTGACTATGCATACAAATAGTCCAGGTAGCCATTTGATTAGCTGTTCCAGGAGTCTTATGGCTTGGAGGTAGAAGCTGTTAAGAGCCTGGCACTAGACTAGGTGCTCCGGTACCGCTTGCCATGTGTCAGCAGAGTGAACAGTCTACGACTAGTGTGGCTGCAGTCTTTGGCCATTTTAGGGCCTTCCTCTGACACCGCCTGGTGTAGAGGTCCTGGATAGCAAGAAGCTTGGCCCCAGTAATGTACTGGGCTGTACGCACTATCCGTTGTAGTGCCTTGCAGCCGGAGGCCGAGAAGTTACCATACCAGGCGGTGATGCAACCAGTCAGAATGCTCTTGATGGTGCAGCTGTATAACTTTTGGAGGATCTGAGGACCCATGCCAAATAGGCGTTGTCGTGCCCTATTCACGACTGTCTAAGTGTGTTTGGACAATGATAGTTTGTTGGTGATGTGGACACCAAAGAACTTAAAGCTTTCAACCTGCTCCACTACAGGCCCGTCGATGGGAATGGGGGCATGCTCGGCTCTCCTTTTCCTGTAGTCCACGATCATCTCATTTGTCTTCCTCATGTTGATGGAGAGGTTGTTATCCTGGCACCACACTGCCAGGTCTCTGACCTCCTCTCTATTGGCTGTCTCATCGTTGTCGAAGATCAGGCCTACCACTGTTGTGCCATCGCCAAACTTAATGATGGTGTTGGAGTAGTGCTTGGCCATGCAGTCACGGGTGAACAGGGAGTACAGGAGGGGACTGAGCACGCACTCCTGAGGGGCCCTCGTGTTCAGGATCAACGTGGCAGATGTGTTCTTACCTACCCTTTCCACCTGGGGTCGGCCCATCAGGAAGTCCAGGATCCAGTTGCAGAGTGAGGTGTTTAGTCCCAGGGTCCTTAGCTTAGCGATGATCTTTGAGGGCACTATGGTGTTGAACGCTGAGCTACAGTCAATGAATAGCATTCTCACTTAGATTTTCCTTTTGTCCAGGTGGGAAAGGGCAGTGTGGAGTGCAATAGAGATTGAATCATCTGTGGATCTGTTGGGGCGGTATGCAAATTGGATTGGGTATAGAGTTTCTGGGATAATGGTGTTGATGTGAGCCATGACCAGCCTTTTAAAGCACTTCATGGCTACACTTGCCAGTTGGTCAGCGCATGCTCGGAGTACACGTCCTGGTAATCCGCCTGGCCCTGCGGCCTTGTGAATGTTGACTTGTTTAAAGGTCTTACTCACATCGGTTACGGAAACAGTGATCACACAGTCGTCCAGAACAGCTGGTGTTCTCATGCATGCTTCAGTGTTGCTTGCCTCAAAGCGTGCGTAGAAGTAATTTAGCGCGTCTGGTAGGCTTGTGTCACTGGGCAGCTCGTGGCTGTGCTTCCTTTTGTAGTCCATAATAGTTTGTACACCCTGCCACATCCAACGAGAGTTTGAGCCAGTGTCGTAGCCTCCTTAGTGATGATATATCTTTGTTGTAAAAATTTTATTACATTTCCTCACACTTTGACAGGCATATACTGATCTCATTTTATGATCTTGTAAAAAAAAGAATTTCCATACAATTTTTTTCTCCATACAGTAACGTAATACAGTATTTTGCCGAATCTATTCTATATATTTAAAACATTGTCATGGGTCTTTTAACATACATTAGGTGTTATGCTCAGACTGGCAAAAGCAATAGGGAAAGCAACAAGCCACAAAGCCTGTATGGCTATGAACAGATTCCCAAATAGTACCCTTTTACACTCCCGCCCCATTACCAAACTATGTTTATACATTCTCCTCTCATCAACAGTGTGACCAAAAAGGGCTATTATAAATTAGTAGTTAGCGTGTCATGCCTGCCCTGTCTGTGTGTGGTCCTTTGAGGTGGTTATGCTTGGCTTGTGTTCTAGTCCCACTTGGTCTCTCAGCCGTGAAAGGACTCATTAAAGTATGCATAGCCCCCCGGCTGCCTCAGCTCCTCCATAATATACACTGCACTGTTTGCACTGTTTGCAGGACAGTCAACCTGTCACTGTTCTGAGTGGACTGCCTAGCAGGTTTAGCTAGCGCGGGTGACTTAGTATAGACTGTCAAACACCTTAGCAAACCCGCACCAATGTAACTTGACGATTGAGCCTCAGACACAGAACTTCACTTGTTGTGAGAGTACAGAGGGCAGGCAAGATGGGATCCTTTTCTATGTTGTAGTGTTTCTGCAGTCTCAGTCCCAACAATACAGACTGTGAAACCCATTCACTATCACAGAAAAACAAATCTATCAGAGGGCTGCACACCACTCCACTAGCATCATTTTAGAGACAACCCGCTGGCCACTGTGTAGAATACTTCACACATTCTGCAGAGTCTAGCAGCAAGCATAGAGCTGCACTGCTCTAAAGGTCCCATCGCGTGTGAACTACATGGGGCCATGTTACCTGCCCCAGGCCTGAGCTCTGTAGACTCCACTCCGTCTTCTCTTGGCAGGTGGCATCTCTCTCTCTCTCTCTCTCTCTCTCTTTCTCTTAGCACGCTATGATGACCAATCGGCTAAACAATCTCCCCCTGCTGTTAAATCACACAAAACCCGCAGGACCAGAGGTGAGGATAGGACAGCGTTAAGCGCCCACGCTCTGTGTCACACTTTTAAAAATGGTCTACATGTGCTGTGTGTTACAGGACCCACAAATAGCAAAACAGGTGCATTTTTTTTATCTTGACCCAGCCTCCCTTGATATCAAAGTTTGGTCTTTGTTCCTGAGGTAGAGGATGTGTTCTAGGTGACCTACATGTGTGGTCAAAGAACACTATCATTTAACTAACGAACGGGAGGACGGGCAGAAGGACTATCTAACTAACTAACTTAGATATTTTCCTTGATCCACTCTTCCCTTTCCTTCTCACTCTCTCCATTTAGCTCTAAATTCATGTTTTATATAGCTTATGATCTACTCTCTGTGATCAGTCTGTTGAACGCTGTGGCAGTCGGTCATGCCTGTTTGGGAATCATTCATGATGTAGACATGCCTGTATGAGTTTACTGGCCAATAAGCTTCATCATATCCGCACCAAATCTTATGACCTCAGGCGTTTGGAAATAACTGCGGTTCTTGAACCACTATGATTGCATCGCTAATTACACTGTAATCAGAGGAATTGGATTGTGTTTTTACATAGCTCTCCAGATGGCTGCTAGCCAGAGACTTAGCCTAATGCTCTAAAATAAGGCAGCCAGGAGGTTTGTTCTGTGGTGCGTCCCAAATGGCACCCTATTCCCTATATAGTGCAATGCTGTTGACTAAGGCCCATATGCACTATATAGGGAATATCGTGCAATTTGCAGCTCTTAATCCAAGCAACTCTTTTTTTGTGCTCTCCTGATCAATAGCCAGAATGTTCACCTTGGGACCTAATGTTTCCACTGGTATTTTGTTCAGGGAGAGAAGGTAAAGTCGGATGCCATTGCCAGGGATATCAGATACTTGTCTGTCTCCACATCCCCTGCCAGCCTTTAGTTGAAATCAGTCAGTTTGGTTTGGCTGGAGGAGCGTCTCCATCCGGATCTGAAGGCTCAGCGGGGGGGGGGGGTCATGACTTGTGACTTGATTTCATTTTGTGACAGTTGAGGGAATAATTTATAAACCTTTATACCATGGCATTGTTGAATACTAATTTCTGATTGGCTTGAAGGAAGGGCATTCTAGAGCGTGCATTATTTAAGTGATAATGCCAGAGAAGCCGGTGTTTGGAGGATATATTGGCATGGGTGTTGCCAAACCGTGCCAAAATATCCTCCAAACACTGGCTTCAAGAGCATTATCACTTCAATACAATGTGTTACCAAATCAACATAATCAAATAATGATTGAAATATTTTCATTAAAAACATTGTTTTGATTAATGGGACTATTTCATACTATTTCATCCTTCCACAAGATATAATACCCAAGCCAGTTGGTCGTTCGTTCTGTCGGTTCGGTTGTCAGAGACGTGACTCAGTCGTTCAGTCTTTTTGTTCTGTAACTCCAGTGTTAATCTGCTAATTTGTAATTATTTGCTTACCTCCTCATGCCTTTTGCACACAATGTATATAGACTCTTTCTTTTTTTTCTACTATGTTATTGACTTGTTTATTGTTTACTCCATGTGTAACTATGTGTTGTTGTCTGTTCAGACTGCTATGCTTTATCTTGGCCAGGTCGCAGTTGTAAATGAGAACTTGTTCTCAACTAGCCTACCTGGTGAATTAAATAAATAAATAAAAATGTAAAATCTATAGACGTGACCCAGTCGTTCGTTTTAAATGTTCCATTGCATACTGGCTGGCAATGTTCTTATCCCTTGCTTGCTAGCTAGCCAGCCAACTATGGCTAATTTAACATTGCGTTAAAAAGTGCAGCCAGAATAAGAGCAAAGTAGCAGCATTTGCATTTGTTTAAGCTGTTTTCTGCTGACATTTATTTGGATACATCCATAACAATATAGAAAATGCGCTCAATCGTCAGGACACTGTTGTTCAGAGGAGCTAGCTAACAACACAGCTAACACAATCACTTCAAACTGAAGCTAGAAAGACTACAAACTAGCTGTACTTTGTTTCGTTTGACCTTTTTTCAATTGACATTTCTTTGTACATACAGTGCCTTGCGAAAGTATTCGGCCCCCTTGAACTTTGCGACCTTTTGCCACATTTCAGGCTTCAAACATAAAGATATAAAACTGTATATTTTTTGTGGAGAATCAACAACAAGTGGGACACAATCATGAAGTGGAACGACATTTATTGGATATTTCAAACTTTTTTAACAAATCAAAAACTGAAAAATTGGGCGTGCAAAATTATTCAGACCCTTTACTTTCAGTGCAGCAAACTCTCTCCAGAAGTTCAGTGAGGATCTCTGAATGATCCAATGTTGACCTAAATGACTAATGATGATAAATACAATCCACCTGTGTGTAATCAAGTCTCCGTATGAATGCACCTGCACTGTGATAGTCTCAGAGGTCCGTTAAAAGCGCAGAGAGCATCATGAAGAACAAGGAACACACCAGGCAGGTCCGAGATACTGTTGTGAAGAAGTTTAAAGCTGGATTTGGATACAAAAATATTTCCCAAGCTTTAAACATCCAAAGGAGCACTGTGCAAGCGATAATATTGAAATGGAAGGAGTATCAGACCACTGCAAATCTACCAAGACCTGGCCGTCCCTCTAAACTTTCAGCTCATACAAGGAGAAGACTGATCAGAGATGCAGCCAAGAGGCCCATGATCACTCTGGATGAACTGCAGAGATCTACAGCTGAGGTGGGAGACTCTGTCCATAGGACAACAATCAGTTGTATATTGCACAAATCTGGCCTTTATGGAAGAGTGGCAAGAAGAAAGCCATTTCTTAAAGATATCCATAAAAAGTGTCGTTTATAGTTTGCCACAAGCCACCTGGGAGACACACCAAACATGTGGAAGAAGGTAATCTGGTCAGATGAAACCAAAATTGAACTTTTTGGCAACAATGCAAAACGTTATGTTTGGCATAAAAGCAACACAGCTCATCAGCCTGAACACACCATCCCCACTGTCAAACATGGTGGTGGCAGCATCATGGTTTGGGCCTGCTTTTCTTCAGCAGGGACAGGGAAGATGGTTAAAATTGATGGGAAGATGGATGGAGCCAAATACAGGACCATTCTGGAAGAAAACCAATGAGTCTGCAAAAGACCTGAGACTGGGACGGAGATTTGTCTTCCAACAAGACAATGATCCAAAACATAAAGCAAAATCTACAATGGAATGGTTCAAAAATAAACATATCCAGGTGTTAGAATGGCCAAGTCAAAGTCCAGACCTGAATCCAATCGAGAATCTGTGGAAAGAACTGAAAACTGCTGTTCACAAATGCTCTCCATCCAACCTCACTGAGCTCGAGCTGTTTTGCAAGGAGGAATGGGAAAAAATGTCAGCCTCTCGATGTGCAAAACTGATAGAGACATACCCCAAGCGACTTACAGCTGTAATCGCAGCAAAAGGTGACGCTACAAAGTATTAACTTAAGGGGGCTGAATAATTTTGCACGCCCAATTTTTCAGTTTTTGATTTGTTAAAAAAGTTTGAAATATCCAATAAATGTCGTTCCACTTCATGATTGTGTCCCACTTGTTGTTGATTCTTCGCAAAAAAATACAGTTTTATATCTTTATGTTTGAAGCCTGAAATGTGGCAAAAGGTCGCAAAGTTCAAGGGGGCCGAATACTTTCGCAAGGCACTGTATTCATAAAAAAATTATGACAGCTGATTCATGATTTTGACTGGCTGAGAAACGCTGTCTGCCTGCCTGACATCTGACATGTTCATTACTATGGGACAGCTGGAGATCTAATTTGAATATTGAAACAATGTTGCAAAGGTCGGAGAGACAGACAGCAAGGTTTATACAAATCTATGCTGTTGAAAACTAAATGTCAGTTTAAAAGAAATGTGAGATAATGTCTGCATGCTTTTAATAGTGGAGATTAAGTTTATAAATTGCCTGGCTGGGCTGATGAGATTGGGGATTGCACAGTCAGATGGAACAGAGTAAATATGCATTTTAACATCATAGATTTAGCCAATGGTAACGTGTGGAATAGACACTGGCTGGAATGCATTTTTAACGCATCAGCATTCAGGAGTAGACCCACTTGTTGTATAAATCTCTTTTACGCACAGTATATTTGCACGTAGATTTCAATGGCTATGGTTCATTCATACATGTTTTAAGTTTGAGCTGCTTTTGAAAGCAAAAGTCGAATTGAAACCATTGTTGAATTCGATTTTCATAATAGCAAGCTAGGACGATGATTTGGTTAGCTAAACTAGCAAGTCTGTTTAGCTACTTCAGTGGATGTTGAACACGTTTCTAGTGGCAAATTTGTTAAATTATAGCCATGGTATAAAATAGATAATCAACTCATGGCTCTATGCGTTCTCTGGAAAATAATGCAACTCTGTGGAAGGTTAGTTATGGGGAACAGAGGAGTAAATGTCCTTAAACTGTAATTTCTTTCTTGCTTTTTTCATGAATTTATATGTATACGCTCTTCCTATTGCAGTGCATTTATTTCCATTCAAATATTTGCTTAAAACAGACAAATAGATATCTAATCAACTCTATTCTGGCAATATAGAATGTCGAACAACCTTGAGATACAAATTGTGCATGTTTGAGATACACAGGTTGTGTGTAGGTCTGCACAGGTCAACAGATATTTACAATGCCTGGAGAAACATCCTATCAAGTACCACAATAATCATATATTTTATGTATCGCTATATACCCCCCCCCTCCCCCACAAGCTATCAAGTAAATGTTCTAGCTACTTCAGTGGATGTTGAACACGTTTCTAGCGTCATAGAGGGACCAAGTGTTGCTGGGGTTGTTTCCATGTGCTCCTCTCCAAGTGGAATGCTTCTGACCATTGTGGAGAGCTTCTAAAAACATAATCCACCCCAACCACCACCACCCCCACATGTACGCACATGTGCACAGTGGTGGAAAAAGTACCCAAAAGCCATAATTGAGTAACAGTAAAGATACCTTACTGGAAAATGACTCAAGTAAACGTCACCCATTAGAATACTACTTGAGTAAAAGTCTTAAAGTACCTGATATTAAATGTCCTTAAGTTTCAAAAGTAAATGTATGAAACGTAAGAGCCACAAATCCAAAAAGCAAAACAGCCAGACCTTTTATTTGATTAGAGCTTGAGTTTTTCTGAAAGGTAACAGTCTTACAGTATCATCTGGTGAACTTGTGCCATCGCCTAGCTGCAGCAAGGATTCTTCCATGTGGTCCTTGATGTAGTTCATTCCTGAAATACAAGGGAGATGACAATAGAAATCATGCAGTTATGTTTTTAGTGAGCCTACATTAATCCATCCCCCATCTATATACAGTTGAAGTCTAAAGTTTACATACACTTAGGTTGGAGTCATTAAAACTTGTTTTTCAACCACTCCACAAATTTCTTGTTAACAAAATATAGTTCTGGCAAGTCGGTTAGGACATCTACTTTGTGCATGACACAAGTAATTTTTCCAACAATTGTTTACAGACAGATTATTTAACTTATAATTCACTGCATCACAATTCCAGTTTGTCAGAAGAATACATACACTAAGTTGACTGTGCCTTTAAACAGCATGGAAAATTCCAGAAAATGATGTCAATGGTTTTAGAAGCTTCTGATAGGATAGTTGACATCATTTGAGTAAATTGGAGGTGTACCTGTGGATGTATTTCAAGGCCTACCTTCAAACTCAGTGCCTCTTTGCTTGACATCAGGGGGAAATCTAAAGAAATCAGCCAAGACCTCAGAAAAAATAATTTTAGATTTTAGACAAGTCTGGTTCATCCTTGGGAGCAATTTCCAAACGCCTGAAGGTACCACGTTCATCTGTACAAACAGTAGTACGCAAGTATAAACACCATGAGACCACGCAGCCGTCATACCCCTCAGAAAGGAGACGCATTCTGTCTCCTAGAGATGAATGTACTTGGTGCAAAAAGTGCAAATAAATCCCAGAACAACAGCAAAGGACCTTGTGAAGATGCTGGAGGAAACAGGAACAAAAAGTATATATATCCACAGTAAAACGAGTCCTATGTCGACATAACCTGAAAGGCAACTCAGCAAGGAAGAAGCCACTGCTCCAAAACCACCATAAAAAAGCCAGACTACGGTTTGCAACTGCACATGGGGACAAAGATTGTACTTTTTGGAGAATTGTCCTCTGGTCTGATGAAACAAAAATAGAACTGTTTGGCCATAATGACCATTGATATGTTTGGAGGAAAAAGGGGGATGCTTGCAAGCCGAAGAACACCATCCCAACCGTGAGCACGGGGGTAGCAGCAGCATGTTGTGGGGGTGCTTTGCTGCAGGAGGGACTGGTGCACTTCACAAAATAGATGGCATCATGAAGAGGGAAAATCATATGGATATATTGACGCAACATCTCAAGACAACAGTCAGGAAGTTAAAGCTTGGTCGCAAATGGGTCTTCCAACTGGACAATGTCCCCAAGCATACTTCCAAATTTGTGGCAAAATGGCTTAAGGACAAGTCAAGGTATTTGAGTGGCCATCACAAAGCCCTGACCTCAATCCTATAGAAAATGTGTGTGCAAAACTGAAAAAGCATGTGCGAGCAAGGAGGCCTACAAACCTGACTCAGTTACCCCCAGCTCTGTCAGGAGGAATGGACCAAAATTCACCCAACTTATTGTGGGAAGCTTGTGGAAGGCTACCCAAAATGTTTGACCCAAATTAAACAATTTAAAGGCAATGCTACCAAATACTAATTGAGTGTATGTAAACTTCTGACCCACTGGAAATGTGATGAAAGAAATAAAAGCTGAAATAAATCATTTTCTCTACTATTATTCTGACATTTCACATTCTTAAAATAAAGTGATGATCCTAACTGACCTAAGATCGGTAATTTTTACTAGGATTAAATGTCAGGAATTGTGAAAAACTGAGTTTAAATGTATTTGGCTAAGGTGTATGTAAACTTCCTACTTCAACTGTAAACCAATCAACCGGGCTAAGTAGGTTACCCATTGGACTGAACCACAAAGTAATGATTGTAGTTCAAATGGCTGGTTCTCAAATCTATGAAGTGTCAAAATGTACACTATACAAAAGTTGTTTATGAATAATAAAATAGTGTTAATTAGCCACATTTTGTCTTACTCATTTTGATGGTGGTGTCATCCTTTGTCCACGCTGATGTCAATTTGGGGAGAAGGATTGCAGCTGCGATCGGCTCAGAGTCTTGAAACGTGTGGCTGAAGTGCTTCTTCAGTCCCAGTTGTAGCACATCCAGAGGCTTACAGTACTTCAGGGACAACTTGATTCGGTCAACTGTTGTGATCAGCAGGTTGATAGTTGGAAGTAGCCACTGCATCTGGAAATTGGTTTCAGCCTGCAGATGTTGATGACCTTTACGACTGGGCTCATTGTGGCAACATCTTCTGTGAGGCAGGGGAGTTCAGCTGGATTGAACCAGAGAATAAACCCCACTAATAATAATAATGTGTTTCCCATCCTACAAAGGGGACCACCAACCATTTCACCTGATTTAACAACAGGAATCAATGAGTAGTTGACTAAATGATAGTGTATGGCTACAATATGTGAAACAGTTATTAGTCAACATATTTAGATGATATTCAAGACCTTACATAACGATAAAATAATACATAATCCTTACTTACATTGGAACCTTGAAGTCTGTGCAGAGACCTCTGACGGCCGCCTCTCCTTTGTCTTTGACGATCCTCAGGGGTCTTTCTACAGCCATGAACCAGGAGTTCCACCATGTAGCATTCAGACGCAGCAGCTGGAGTTTCCAAGTATCTTCAATGGTTTCGGCTGCAAGTGTGGATCTCCCGCGTTTGTTCCAAAGTGCTTGGCACTTGCCAAATGTTGAACAGGACACTTTTTTTGTAAGCCTCGCTGGATGTTGCTTTTAGGGAATTGCCTTTAGATACTAAGTTGTGTAAGTGGCAAGCACAACGCTGGTGCTTTGGCAGCTGGTACTCAAAACCATCACCTTCATTCAGGATCGTTGCCACATCAACAAACTTCACTTCTTCAATCTCCTATTGTTCCTCTTCACCATCGTCCTGTCCTGGCTGAGCTGCTTCACCCCCACCACCCACTGCTTCGACTGCCTCGTTATTTTCATCTGCTCCATAAACTTGGAAAGCTTCCAAGAAGTTAGAGCCATTGTCTGTTATTTTTCTTACAATCTTACTCCGGATTTCAAACTCAGAATGTATGTCATTTAGGGCACCTGACAACACATCAAAGGTTTGCGATGCTCTCAACTGTTTACAGACCAGGGATACAGAGCATCTGTTGAGACTGTCAGGGTCTATCCAATGGGCTGTAACACCAATGCAACTTCTTGCAGACCAACAGTCGGTGGTGATGGCAATGTGGTCAACTCCTCTCATGGCCTCAGTCACCTTGTTCTTCATTTCCTTGGATGCTTCATCAATCCTGGAGCGCAGTGTGGGCCTTGATATTATCTTTGAGTTAGTTAGGCTGCAGATCCTGCACTAACTCTCTGAACAGTTTTTGTTCTACAACAGCAAATGGTTGGAGACCTTGGACCACATACTTCACCACAGCTTTGCCAATGGATTTTTGAGACACTGCCTTCAGTAATGTGCTCTGCTTGATGGTGGAGGGAGTGTCAGGGGTATGTTTTCTCTTCCGTGGGTTTGCTGTCAGTTCTCCATACTTCTTAAGATGGTGTACCTGCTTTCTCTGAAATAATAATACAAAAATGACAATAGTTAATTAGCTAGATAACTACCATCACCAAATACCTAAGGTATAGGATCCTAATTTTAAAGCTATAAACAACATTAGTTAAGTGATAGTTTTTTGTGAGCATTTAATATTACTTTGAGAAAAAACAATGTTAATTGATTTAGCTAGTAGGTGATGTCAATAGCTTAAGTCTACAGTAATTAACTAGGTAAGAAGAACAACTTTATCAACTAACACATGGGGTGGCAGGTAGCCTAGTGGCTGGACTAGTAACTGAAAGGTTGCAAGATCGAATCCCCGAGCTGACAAGGTAGAAATCTGATGTTCTGCCCCTGAACAAGGCAGTTAACCCGCTGTTCCTAGGCCGTCATTGAAAATAAGAATTTGTTCTTAACTGACTTGCCTAATTAAATAAAGAAAAAATAAAGAAAATAAAATGTATAGCTAAACTAGTGGGTGTTAGCTAAAATGAGAAACCTAATGTTAGCTAGCTAACTTAGCTTGACATGGGGTGTTTAGAGAAAAAGGTATTTGGCTAGACTAACGTTAGCTGACACAAATGGGCCAAGATTTGGAATGTACTAGTTAACTCATGTCAGTTTAGTTAGATTGCAGTAATTAACAAAGATTCTGAATCTGGGCACATTTTAGCCAGCTAAAGTAGGTAATGTTAGTTACTAAACTATTTAGGTATAGGATTAAGCAAACATGGGCTGGTTAGCTAATGTTAGATAGCATGCTAATGTAAGTATCATTAGCTAGCATGCTAATGTTATTCTAGCTAGCTAGCAAGCTAACAGTAGGCCTACATCAATGTGTTTTTTTAGATTTGACTGTGAGTTCTTGAACGCTAGTATTTCCTGAACTTTTGGTAAACATAACAGATATTTCATCCGGTAGGATGAATCCTTCATTCAGAGAAAAGAAAACATACAGCCAAGGATGTTTGTCCTCATCAGGAGGTGGTGGTAGAGCGATGACGGACATGATTGTGCGATTGAGTGGTGGTGGGTGGTGGGGGGGTTACACTTTAGGGCTCTTGGATTTGCCCAAACGTGAGGATTGGCTTAACTCTGCTTGCATGTCGTCGCCTGCTGCCTAGCAAAAGAAGTTCACCCATCAGTGCGTATTTCTACTTCATTACTTTACACAACTGCGTGTGCACGCATGCACAGACACACACATGCATATTGCTCTACTCCCCTCCGCCTCAACCTCCCTTCATGTATATTATATGAGAACCCACGGTGATATTAAAGACTTTGAGCAAACAGACATAGAGACAGAAGGGTGAACAGACAGACAGAGAGAACATTTCAATACTATGAGGCCTCTTCAATAACAATAGGGTTGCCGTGCACTACCTACCTCCTTGAATCACTTTGCTGATTGCTGATTGTTGTGGTGAGTTGAAGATGAAAGAGAGATGACAAATGCTCAAGACCCTCTGAGTTTCTCCCTGTATAATTCATAACATTCTTTGAAAAAATTGTGCGATCTAGAACCTAAAGAGGTTCTTTGTCTGTACCATAGAAGAACCATTTGAAGAAACCTTTTGGGTGTCAGGTAGAACCCCGTTGGGTTCTATGTAGAGCCATTTTTACAGAGGGTTCTACATGGAACCCAAAAGGGTTCTGCCTGAAACCAAAAAGGGTTCTACCTTGAGCCAAAAATGATTCTCATATGGGGACAGCCGAAGAACCCTTTTGGAAAGTTTTTTTCAAAGAGTGAAGGAATGAGGGAGCATCAGCAGCAACTCCTGCTTAGACTGAGAGTACTAACAGAGAATATTCCTTTAAGCTAACTCATGTGCCACACGGTCAAAGGATATATTTATTCTAAAAAGTACTTGTATTTCTGAATATCTGAATAATTCCATTGGCATTACAGTAACTGATTCTATAGGAAGTCTTTGGCATAATTTTCTTGGATCTATGTCAATGTGATCATATACAGAAGTATCTTTGAAGAGCTGGCACTAAGCAGCTGCAGGAGAATTCACTGCTATGCAGACCAGGTTCTGACCAGAACAGAGCAGAGCTGAAGAACTACAACAGAACAGAACATGTGTAGAGCTTCCGCAGGTCAGCAGAACTTTTCTATGAACATGAACATCTATGAACTTATAGATTTAGAAGTACAGAAGACAGTGGAGCTGGCTGTAGAAATATAGAACGGTTGAACTCTATAACTTTAGAAATAGAGATTAAAGTTGCATAACTTTTGTACAGAGCACTAGTAGAACTAGAGAGGTGGGTTAGCTGTTGCTGCTCCACACATAGACAAGAGAGGGACAAAGCCAGGATACTGTTTCTCCCATGAAACAATTTGACAGAGCGGCCTGTTTGGGATACTGAGGTTTGCAAAGAGGACGAGGAGGAGAAGTAATTTGGCATTCTCTGTGCTGCTGCCTCCAAAGAGAGGAGTGTGGCAAAGTTTGTGGTGAGTGGTGACACAAATCCATTTAAGTTCTGACGCTGAATCAAATAAAGTGCTTTGAGAGGTGGCTTTGACGGGAGAAGACTCTCCTGTCATCACACAGTTCCAGTTGAAAGACTGCACTCAAAGTACTTCAATACCACAGATGAAATAAGAAATTCAGGGTTGTGAAAAACCGGTTGTAAAAGATTTCCCCTTATCAACAGAAATGTCCATGTGCATATCAGAAGTACATCAAAAAACAGGCCCAGATGATATCTCTGTTTCCTCTGACTTTTCTGTACAGTTGGTACGAGGTAGACTCAAACAAACGCTGAGGGAAGAACACTTCAGAAATGAAGAAGTTCATGCAGATGTTAGATGAAAGAAAATGAACATGGAAAACTATTGACCTGCAAACCGTACTGAGTTGCAGGTACAAGGTGTTGTCCCCTCTTTCTAGTTGAGAGTGAAAGTATCTAAGCTACAGTCACATCCCTCTGTGTGTTGACGTTAGTCCCTGTCTCTCCTTGTCCCTCCACCCAGTTATATTTAGTGGTGTTAAACCCTCCTGAAATTCGATCTGGTGACTTATGGTGACAAAATGTGCTGTAGGATTTTCCCACCCCATGTCCATCTGAATGGAGAGAGTTGGAGCATATCCTGGACCTCTCTGCTTTATACACAGGAGAATCTAAACTAGTTACTGTGTTGTCCTGACTCATTTCAACAGCTACACAGCTGAGGCTCACAAAGTCAGCTTTGGAATGTTTTGAGGTTAAAAACGACGGTTGAAAAAGTTAGTTAGTAGCACACACTACCGGTCAAAAGTTTAAGAACACCTACTCATTCAAGGGTTTGTCTTTATTTTTACTATTTTCTACATTGTAGAATAATAGTGAAGACGTCAAAACTATCAAATAACACATATGGAATCATGTAGTAACCAAAAAAGTGTTAAACAAAACAAGCCCAAACTTGAATCAGTGAAAATAATTTAAGATTGCTGTTCTAGCCCACTCCCCATCTAACTTGGGAGAAAATCCCCAAATCCAAATGTGCAAAGCTGGTACAGACATACCCAAGACGACTCAAAGCTGTAATCGCCGCCAAAGGTGCTTCTTCAAGTAATGACTCAGGTGTAAATACTTATGTAAATAAGATATTGCTGTATTTCATTTGTAAATTAATTGCCAAAATTTGTAAAAAACAACAACTCTTTTTCACTTTATCATTATGGGATATTATGTGTTGATGTGTGTGACATTTTTTTTAATCGATTTTGAATTCAGGCTGTAACACAACAAAATGTGGAATAAATCAAGGGGTATGAATACTTTCTGAAGGCACTGTAGTGAGGTTTTTGACATTGTGCCATATATTGGCTGTTATAAATGTCTTAGTTCTCAGTACTGAATAGGTTCCAGTCAGCAGGCCCTTCGGAGGAAATATACTGTACCAGAGATGTTTTGGAAGAACGTACAGGGAGAGAAAAGGGACTGTCTAGGAACGATCCATTTCCTCCGATTATGAAATGTTGCAGATGACGTGACTTTGGCAAGCGTCCCATTTTCAGTAAAGCAGCGGTAATATAAAGGTAATCAATTCTGTCATGTAAACAATGGTTATCTGGAGTAATAACATTGGCCATGGCCGTAAGTCTGTCATGGATAAATGTCAGAGGAGAGAATAGGGGGTTGCTCATATTTCTATTCCCTGTAGAATATCTAATTTTACACTCCTTCTTCCTGTCTCTCAACCCTACCTCTCTCTCCCCCACTTTCCTTCACTGTGTATGTACCTCTCTCTCTTCCTCCCAGTCTCTCTCTCTCATCTCCCTGCTCTCTGTTGCCCCTATCTATACTTTTGTCTTTTTTAGGAATGAATTTATTTGTGCCTAGATATTGTTTATTCCTGTCCATATGTCTGCTGCCACTGTACTGTTGTATCCTTTTTCCCAAGTCATTATTGCAAAATAGAAAGTGTTCTCATCTTAATAACCTACCTGGTTAAATAGAGGTCATATGTTATCAGTGGTGAAAAAAGTACTCAATTGCCATACTTGAGTAAAAGTAAAGATGCCTTAATAGAAAATGACTCAAGAAAAAGTGAAAGTCACCCAGTAAAATATTACTAGAGTAAAAGTCTAAAAGTATTTGGTTTTAAATATACTATACATTAAATATAATAGATAAGTATAAAAAGTAAATGGAATTGCTAAAATGTAATTAAGTTTCAAAATTAAAAGTATAAACCATTTCAAATTCCTTATATTAAGCATACCAGACGGCACAATTTTATTTTTAGATTTTTATTGACGGATAGCCAGGGGCAGGCACACTCCAACACAGATACAAAGTAAAGTACAGATACACCAAAAAACATATTTTAGTAAAAATGTAGTATTTTTACTTAAGTCCTTTAAACCACTGTATGTTATTGATGATAGTGTTTCCACCAGCTGTACATCTGAAGGTGATTAGCATGCATAGATATAATGTATGTCTGGCTTGGAAGATGAGCCAGATGGTCTGCCTTTACCCGATGTATCACTCTCCCACTGGGGGAAAGTTATATCTGGGACTGGGGGGTTGGTAGGAGCAAGGCGGGGACAAAAGGGGGTTGGAGGGAACAGGACCCATTGGTTGTGTAAGGGAAACCTGGGGGTTATAAAAAGGTCCTAGCTATGCCAGACGTTCCATGCCAGGGAGGATGTGGGTATAAATAATAGGCCATGTGGCGGGCATGCTCTGAGGAAAGGGGGAGAGGGGACCCTCCAATCAGAGACCTGTCAGGAAGAGGGGAGGGTCTGTGTGCGCTTTTGAGAGTATGTTTTTATGTATGGAGTGGACCCTCTGTCATTACCATGAATCATTACTCTCAATTATGACAGGACTGTACAAATTTGGTAAAGGAGCACTCTCTCTCTCTCTTTCTCTCTCTCACACACATTTTCCCTAACCTTAACCCGTTACCCTGACCCTAACCATATATAATTTGCATTTAGAACCCACACTTCAGAGCCCCTTACCTTCCTATATGTCTATTCAAATATGTAGGCTATCATTTACCCTCATTATGAAATACATTTTAGTCATTCAGCAGATGCTCTTATCCAGAGCGACTTACAGGAGAAATTAGGGTTAAGTGCCTTGCTCAAGGGCACATTGAAATATGTTTCACCTAGTCGGCTCTGGGATTCAAACCAGCAACCTTTCGGTTACCGGTCCAATGCTCTTAACTGCTAGGCTACCTGCCGCCCAACACTATGAACCAAGCATTCGCTTGATTTGACCTCCCTCTCTCTCTTTGTCTCTCCCTACAGACCTTATGGTGAGCTCACCAACTGCACCTACCTGATTGCCCTGAAGATGGACTGTTTCTGGCCCAACCGGCAGGTGGACGAGTTCTTCATCCGCATCCACAAGCACTACTTCCACGACTGCTCCCTGTCGGGACGGCAGCTGCGTGATCCGCCCAACCATATCCTTGGACCATTCATTGTGGTGCCCATCCTTGTCACGCTGCTCATGACTGCCCTAGTGGTGTGGAGGAGCAAACGCAGCGAAGGCATTGTGTAACCCAGGCCAACCCCATGCTCCAGGCCCCCAGCCAGGGGAGAAGAGGTCTAGAGGAGGCCCCCTTCACCCTCCACCCAGGACGAAGACAGGTATACATAACGCTGCTGCTACTACAGAACAGACATCATGGACCAGGCAAGGGACTGGGAGGACTATCAAAGCCTGTATCAAGGACAACATTATAGACCATCTATGTTACTGTCACTCTGTTGGGAGTTGACACTGAGCTACCGCCACAGGATATAGGAAAGGACACAGACTACAAGATGAGGATTTACAGAACTACACTGATTATAACCTGCAGGAGGACTTGTTTAAAAATGGAGTGTCTGCTTTCATTACCCTTTATCTGCAAATCCAATCTAGATGGAGAATCACAAGCTGTTAGCCATGAAGGACAGATGGTGTCTGATTGGTTTGAAGGACTTCCTGGGCACATGAGGTAATTTCCTGTGCAGTGAGTTGGGATACTTTGGCACAGCTCCTGAAGTGGACTTTTGACAGTCAGTCACCGATTGGTTGATAGATAGGCTAATGCTAGGATGATGCTATCATCTCTGTGCTTTATAGATAATGTCTGTGCACTCTATACTCACCTCATAAACACTGTCTGGATCCAACATCCCCTGTACCTGCACCTGTCCCTATCCTTGCTGCTGTCCCTGCCCTGTCCCTGTTCCTGTCTCTAACAGTCAGAACCAACATATTTCTACAATCGCCCTTCAAATCCTTACTTTTGCATTGTGCCAAATCGCTGTAAGTTATCAAAATAATATAAAATAATCGAATTTGCCATGAATAGAAAGTGAATATGAAAAAGAGATGATTAAAAATGACTGATGTGTGTGAGACAACATACTGTGCAAATGCTGATTAGGGGGGCGTGGTATGATTGCTAGTCAGCCTATTGCAGATCTGGACAAATGATCCACCAACCACTATTATCCCTATGAATGGTTGATACTGGGCAGGAAAGGTGTACCCCCCCCCCCCCCCCCTGCAAATTTTGAATGTGTACAACAAGCTTGGATTAAAACAAAGACGTGTCATTGTGAATCAGATGCTTTGTAAAAACAGTCTCCGGAACTTTGATGACTAGTATATCTTTTTTTTTTTTTTTACTCACGCTTTTGGCTGGATATGTCAATGTGTAGTTCATACATGCATAATCTATGAGCAGAATTACTGTCTTACCTCAATTAGCCACGGAATCCCTAGTTTGAAAGCAAATGTTTTATGGAAGATGTGTGGAGCCATTTTCCCTACATTTTCCCCCACTTGGGCCAGCCCCCTAGCAATTACAGTTCTAGCCAGTGTGCTTCAGCCCCTCACCATTTGAGTGACAGCTGCACACACAGCAGAGCGAGGGCGAAAGCAATGACGTGGTGCACATATCTGCACATATGTGATGCAGTACGCAATTTTCAGGGACCACTTTTGGCTCGTGAGTGCTATTTTCAGAACTGCTTGCTAAAAAGTACACAAAGTACAGGAGAATCTCTAAACAGTGATTTTGTATGATGACTCTTCTCTGTGTAGCCACACTAGGCTTAAGGTTAGTAGATTGTTTAGTAAGTTACTGACAAACTGTCATGTCTGTGTAACAGCAGTGTTGAAGATTGGTCCCTTTATTGGGTCCTTAGCAAGGCTAATGGCATCATCACCCGAAAGGGACATAACATTTAAGAGCAGAGTATCCTGCTTATGGAATTTTCTGACATACTCTTTATCTTATTAGTACTGAGAGGTAAAGTGTCTCTGTGTCCAGCTGCTTTTCTAATTGCCTTTATATTACTATGGCTGAGACCCGGCTTTGCTGTCTGCAAGACCTGAACTCCCAAAGCCCCCATAGCTACCAGTTTACTCCTATTCACAGGGAAATACTCTCTCATCTCAGCGACCTTTCAACACAGACTTCAAAGCAATTTGATTTGCTTTAAGAGATTTAATAACTTTATTGGTCCTCTGCTCAGCTCCCGTATTCAAAACCCTCCCCTTCATTATGAGTCTTGTCAAGCTCGTATGTAGAACATAGTGTACTCTGGGAAACACGGTAAGAGGGTTTAGGGTTTCCCAGGATGATGGTGTTGATGTGAGACATGACCTGCCTTTCAAGCCACTTCATGGCTACCAACATGAGTGCTACAGGGCGGTAGTCTTTTAGGCAGGTTACCTTTGCTTTCTTGGGCACAGGGACTATGGTGGTCTGCTTGAAACATGTAGGTATTACAGACTCAGTCAGGGAGAGGTGGAAGACACTTGCCAGTTTGTCAGCGCATGCTCGAAGTACACGTCCTGGTAATCCGTCTGGCCCTGCAACCTTGTGAATGTTGAACTGTTTAAAGGTCTTGCTCACATCGGGTATGGAGAGCGTGATCACAAACTCATCCGGAACAGCTGGTGCTCTCATGCATGCTTCAGTGTTGCTTGCCTCGAAGCGAGGATAAAAGGCATTTAGCTCGTCTGGTAGGTTTGTGTTAATGGGCCGCTCGCATCTGGGTTTCCCTTTGTAGTCTGTAATAGTTTTCAAGCCCTGCAACATCCGACCAGCGTCAGAGCCGATGTAGTAGGATTCAATCTTAGTCCTGTATTGAGGCTTCGCCTGTTTGATGATGTCTGAGGGCATAGCGGGATTTCTTATAAGCATCCGGATTAGTGTCCCACTCCTTGAAAGCGGCAGCTGTAGCCTTTAGCTCAGTGCGGGTGTTACCTGTAATTCATGGCTTCTGGTTGAGATTTGTACACACGGTCACTGTGGGGGTGATGTCATCGATGCACTTCTTGATCAAGCAGGTGACTGAGGTGGCATACTCCTCAATGCCATTGGATGAATCCCGGAACATATTCCAGTCTGTGCTAGCAAAACAGTCCTGTAGAGTAGCATCCACATCATCTGACAACTTCTGTATTGAGCAAGTCACTGGTACTTTCTGCTTTAGTTTTTGCTTGTAAGCAGGATTTACTAAATGGAGGACGAGGGAGAGCTTTGTATGCGTCTCTGTGTCTGGAGTAAAAATGGCCTAGAGTTTTTTTTGTCCTCTGGTTGCGCATGTGACATGCTGGTAGAAATGAGGTATCTTAGCTGAATTAAACATGGCAGGTTCTCATGCATATATTATGTAATTTACAACTGATCAATAAAACAAAGAAAGCTTGAGGAAAGGACTATGGGAAGTCCTGTGGGTTGGGATTGAGGTTTTACAGAATGTTAAACAGTGCAGTGTCTCATGACAGAGCTGGTACAGAGCTGACAGGAATGTGGGATTTCAGTGTGCTTTATTTTCCCTGCTTGTGGCGTGTTCCTGGTTTCCCCACAGTAGTTCTGCAACCAGGGCAAACCTCCATCTCTTCCTCTTTCCTCTCCATCTCTCTGTTCTCTTGCTCTCTTCTCCCTTTCCCCTTCTCTCCCTTCTCTTTCTCCTCTCTTTTCCCTCCCTCTCTCTCTCCTCTATCTCTCCCTCCTCTCCCTTGTCTCTTTCTTCATATCTCCCTTAGAGTTTCATGAACTTGTCAGGTCTCCCTTGTTGTGTTAGCCAGAAGGACAAAGTCATAATATCATAATGCCACACACCAGCTACTGTCGTTAGATCGCTAACACTGAACCAGTTATGAAATCATTAAGAAAGGATAGGTGAGCAATGGAACATATGGTGGTAGGCTATGTCCAGGGTTGGGTTGGTTACTTTCTAAATGTAATCCATTACAGTTATTAGTTATCTGTCCAAAATTGTAATCAGTAACGTTTGGATTACTCAATCTCAGTAACGTAATCAGATTACGTTCCCCTTAAGAGGCGCAGGTTAGTTGCTGGTACAGTCACAAAGTCATAAAATCAGATTTTAAACCTAAACCTAACCTTAAATTAAGACCAAAAATATTTTGGGGGTTTTCAATTTTGACTTTGCAGTTGGCCCATCTAGTGGAAATCATCAGTTCTCCCTCAAGGACAAGACTCATCCCAAAAAAACGTCAATCTGCTTAATAAGAAGCATTAGAAGCAGACAAAAATTAATATTACTGAACAATTATTGAACGACATCTATTGCAGAATAGATCAATGTTAGAATTTACATAGCTGGCCATAAATGGATGTTGCATTTTACTTTGTGGGCTGGTTTTGTAGGATTATTCTAACCCATTGCTTCCTACTACAGATAATAATACAATTATGATATATCTTTATATAAGGAAAAAAACAGTCTGTCAGATATCCAGTCATTTCAATTAATGTAATACCCCTTGATCTGAAAGAATAGTACTCGGAAATATGGAAATATAGATTAATAAATTAGTTTTACTTGAGTATAAAAACTAAGGACTAATTATCCTACTCTGTTGTTTATGATTTTGTTGTCATGGAGGACTGATTGGGTTCATTGCTTCTAGTTGAAAAATGCTGCTCTCGGGATATCCTGCACTGAGCACTACCCAAAAGTGCTATTTGCATGTAAAAAAATGTATTCCATATGCTGCATTTTGGACTATTGTTTGTGTTTCTGTTGGTGACACTGATCATTTGAAGCTGTTTAAGTCTATGTAAAGTGTGTGTGTTTGAGCACATGTCGTTAGGCCTATGGACTTTTAAAAAAAAGAATCTGCATGAATTAGATTGACCAATAAAAGCCCCACTTGTGGTCTTCTTAAATGAAACTCGTTTTGACAGTATGGAGCACAATAACACAGAGGAGGTTAGAAGGGAGGTACTTTTATTCCATAGACTGGGATCCGCACTCTGCAGCTGTTGCAAAAGCACATTTTTCCCTGGTTGTCCACTGGCCTGGGGCATACTCATTATGCCGATTCTGTTGCAAAACGTTTCTTAAACTGAACAAAAC
The DNA here is from genome assembly GCF_013265735.2 of Oncorhynchus mykiss. NCBI lineage: Eukaryota > Metazoa > Chordata > Actinopteri > Salmoniformes > Salmonidae > Oncorhynchus > Oncorhynchus mykiss. The sequence goes on from NC_048567.1 coordinate 54,440,003, forward strand.
GTTTGCTCTGTTTGCTTCCATTTGGTTCTTAAACGGTACACGGTTTCCGTAATGAATACACCCTTGGTCGCAAAACCAATTATAATAGGTAGCTTAAACTTCTTCAATTCAACCATTATTGGGTTAAAATACACATATACATCTGTGAACAGTCATCCACACCAACCACAATCCATAAAAGTCTAAATAGCTAAATGAGAGAGCAGCAGTGTGATTCACATCAATGCGCTATGTAGCCTAGATATTAATAATAAGTGATATCGATATCGCCCTTTTAGGCTGCACCACTGCTGTCATCCTTACCTCCAGGTAGAGGTCTGTGCAGGACTCATTTATTCATCCTGTCCCCAACCGCAGCAGTATCAGCCCACATCCGCTGGCTTTCTGCACGAATCCCACCCGCAAGAACTGGTCAAGAAACCCAACCGCAGTCCCACATTGTTATTGTAGCTCATGGGATGACGCAGCTCACTTGCCAGCCTTGGTCGTAGCAATTTTGACAGAGATTCTCACGTGGATCATTATATAGGTATTACTGCGCTATATCAGCAAATGGGCTAGACATAGTTTGGAGACAGCTGAGTTGAAGAGACTTATTCTCTTGAGCTATCTTTTATAGCCTACCGAAGTCAGAAGTCAGGGCATTCATACTTATTGCGCTTTGCCGAGCAGCGCAGAGCTGTTGTGAAGGAAGTTGTCAAGGAAGTGAGTTCTGTGTTTATATAGGGACCTCCTTCCCTCACCTACCAACAACAAATCATGTCAACGTAGAGCTATACCGAGTACTCTGCATTACAACATTTGAGATGTGCACAGCTATGCGGCATGGACCTCAATTTGGCCTCTGCATGTCTCCAGAGGCACTGTAGTTGCATCACACCATCCATAAGGCGACTTCGACCACATTTTCGGATCAAGCATAAATTGGCTCTTAGGAGTGGGACGTTTTTCAGACGGAGACAAATATGGGTGATCAATATTTATTTATTCTAGGCAATGTAGAAATAGCCTAATTATTTAGGAAGTACATTCCCTTGGAAAGATAAATGCCCCATGCTTCTCCGCACATGCATAGGCAGCCTAGTCTATTCAGTGGCAACCCTCATTCAGGCCCCACTTTTTTTTGAGGTGGGGGGCTTGCCTGTTTTGCATGTTATTTTGGCATTAATATGTGTCACATATCAGTTTGCAAACAATGTAAAAAATAATATATATCATTGCGTTAATAAAGCCGCATACAAACATGGTCTTTTTATTGTTTTCTTGAGTAAGGCAACTCCAAAATGCAGGTGTTTCAGCCTAGCTCAGTACTTTCTGTGGTTTTGGGGCAAGCCAGCAGAAAATACTGGCTTGTGTTCTGTCGTTTTTTTCTGTCACTCATGGGAACACTACGTCACCACAAAGTCTAAGAGGAGACCTTGAAAATTCTAGCCTTTTTGGTGCTGCCATAAAGTTACATTAGAAGTGCCCCTCCAAGAAGGCTCAAGGTCATTGGTCACAGATAAAATTAAGTCAAATCACGTTATATGTACAGTAGCTTTGATTGGACTGATCATGTTAACATCATACTTTCAAAATCTTAACTAGCACTCATCATCATGAATCAAGTCGACAATCTACTGGCAAATCCTTTTTAATCTTTGTCATATGAAGATAAATAATGGAGAAATTATAGATAAAATGTATCGGTGCTAATCGGCCTTTGGACATAAACAACAAGTTGGAAATCACAAATTCAATGAGTGGCTTGGAAGGAATCAGTGACAGTGGCTGCCTGGTCCCAAATCTGGGATTAAGGAGCTCTTTTCCAAATTTAAAATGATAAACATTCAACATTGTCTATAGAAAAGTTTGTGGTCATACGCACATCCTTAAAAACATAGGTGCTGGGCTAATAAAGAATACTGGTATAGAACAAGAAGGCCTGCACACTGTTAAAGCTCCCAATCTACCACTTTATTGACAACGTTTCCATCCAAAATGGATTTTCGTCTTGTCAAACACACTGAGTGTTCACATTCCAAAATATACACATTTCACCTCACATGACCATTACAGACATGACTCATGGTGAGCGCAAGATACTCTTGGATATCTCTAATAATGAAATAACAATGAGATGGGTGCATGTAATAGTTCCAGAACATAATATATATTTACAAAATGACCAAGTGGGTAACCTGGAAGGCAAGACAAATCAAAGTGAAGTAACATATTCAGGTAAGAAATGGTTTGATATCAAACTCTTGATTCAGACCTCTAGGAGACATGGTACACGAACGGTGAATCCAATACAATTCTCCTCTCAATAATAGATTATCAGTATCTCTGCCCCGCCTAGGATTCTTAACATGTGTGATGCCAATGTATCTCAAAGAGCTAATGTTGTGACGAGCCTCCATGAAATGTGCAGCCACAGGGCATGCTGTCAATGAAGCATGATTTGTGCTGCGCTCAAAACAACTGTTAACTCGGAACTGCAAAAACTTGACTTTAGTGAGTTCAAGACAACTGGGAAGTTGGGAATAAACAAGGTCTGATTGGGAAAATACGTTTTGAATGGTCGTCCAACTTGGAATTGTAAATCCGACCTCCAGTTGTTTTGAAAGCACGATAAATCCAGAGAATGCCAGAGATTGATGTGATGACAAAATTTGCCCATGAAGGACCGCCGTGTCACCTTCCTGTTCAAGTGAGCACAGCATAACAAGATAAGTCCAAAAATGTATTGTACAGTGGTTCCTCCTTTAAAAGTTGTCATACTGCGGCACACCTTGCGTGCTGCCGCAGTGTTCTGTGGCACGTCATTTAATTGTCAGACGTTTTTTTTGTTACTGCAAGTTATTGCTAGTTTAACCACCAGAGGTCATCTTTGAGAAGCATTTGATAGTATTCTGTATTGGCATTACCAGAGAATTTAAAACCTTTTTTTGTAATAACATAGTATATGGAATTGATTTAAAGAAAGTTGGCTTAATTAATTTGATTAATATTATGGTGTTTCTAAACGAAAAACAAAACACTCCATTAGGATGGAATGGAAAATATGGTGATGTACAACGTGACGGTCGGGAGTAGCCTACAGGATTGGAGGATTCTAAATTGTTTGCCTTCATTAGACAACTTTGTTCCAATATTTCTGTAAATCAGTGATATTTATTCCCATAGTAATTTGTTATGGATCCATAACTAAATCAACATTTGCATTTGGAAAGACAATTTTTTTAATCAATATTTTATGAACAAAATGTGTTTATTTGTTCATTAGGCTACTGTGCAGTCTACAATACCTACTGTAGTAAACATGGGAAAGTGCCTAATTCCTTACATAAGGGAGAGCAGGCCATTTGTGTACTACAGAATGCGGGAGACCGGGGTTCAAATCCCCGTTGGGGTGGAAGGAGTAGGCTGTCCTTAAATAAGAATTTGTTCTTAACTGATTCCATATGTGTTATTTCATAGTTGTGATGCCTTGACTGTTATTCTACAATGTAGAAAATAGTACAAATATAGAAAAATCCTGGAATGAGTAGGCGTGTCCAATTTTTTTACTGGTATTTGCTGCAATGGAAAATATGGTGCTGTGCAACGTGACGATTGGCAGTATAGTACTGGGCTATTTAGCTAAAGAATCCCCGCAGGGCGCAAGAAAGGAGTAGGCTGTCCTTGTAAATAAGAATTTGTTCTTAACGGACTTGCCTAGTTAAATAAAGGTTACACTAAGACAGTGCTTCTCAATTATTTTCTGTTACGCCCCCCCCCCCCCCCCCCCCTCCTAGGAAGAAGTAAACATTTCGCCCCCCCAACTCTCCGCCACGACTGTAAATAGTATCACCTGTCTATAAAATTGTTATAAGTACACCTCTGCATAACATTATTTCCTTATTAAAATTAAAGAAAACGAAAGAAATATAGATCAACTTACAACAAATAATAACTTTATTAACATTGTTTTTTAGTCTGTAACAGAAAAGACTTAAAGTGCATCAATTTGCCTGAAATTAAATTTTAAAAAAATCGTTATTTAAACTGTAATTTTTTTTTACCATTTGATACTGAAAAATAAAATAAAATATAATCAATAAATAATAATAAAATAAATTGATCAGCAACATTAACTCAGGAGCACAATATATGAAACACTTTGACCTATAAAATGAATAAAACAATTTGTGCGGATTTTTAAAAATCAAAATGAGGAAGTCAAGATTAATGGCTACAATGAGCATGTTTTGCAGAGCACAGCTTTTTCGAAGCGGGGTTTGAAGCTGGGACCTGTACTTGGTCTTCAGTGCAGCAACAGCAGAGAACCCAGTCTCACAAAGATAAGATGTTGCAAAAGGAAGAAGAATGCCCATGGCCCTCTGCCCTAAGAGTGGATACTGCCTCTCTACACTCAGAATTCACTCAGTGTCTGTGATGTGAACCTCAGTCTAAATGTGGAGTCAGACATCATATCAATGAACTGGTCCTCCTCTGCAGAGCTGAAACCAGTTGGAGCTGGTGCATTGAAAGGATCTCTCACCCAGTCATATTGGGAACTGTTTTCAGGGAAGTACTTTTTAAAGAATCCCATCAGTGATGAAATATGCTCCTTAATATATGGAATCACTGAGGTGGCATCATAGTCAGTAGTGTCAACAAATTCATGCAGGTTCTCGAATTAATCAGTATTTCCTTCATCAAATCGCTTGCCCCACATTGCAAGCTTTCGAGTGAAAGAGCTGATCTTGTCTGTGACCTGAGGGAGGTGTTTATCTATCCCTTGTGCTCCTGCTCCGAAAACATTCTTATCTGCTCTCTGAGCTCAAAAACTCAGGACAAAACTTTTCCTCGTGACAGCCACCTTGCTTCACTGTGAAACAACACAGCTTGATGTTCAGCTCCCATCTCTTCACAGATAGCAGAGAAGACTCTTGTTTTTAGTGGTCTGGTCTTTATAAAATTGACTACACCTACAATGTCAGTCATAACCTCACTTAATTCAGAGGAAAGGTGCCTTGATGCCAGTGCTTCTCTGTGTATAACACAGTGTGTCCACTCAGCATTAGGTGAGTCCTTCTTGATGAGTGCCCGAAGTCCTTTTCTCATCCCTGCCATGGTCTGTGCACCATCACTGCAAACACCAATGCAGTTCTCCCACTTTAGCCCATTCTCAGTCAGGAAGCAGTCCAGCATTTTGAATAGCTCTTCAGCTGTGGCTCTGTCTCTGACATATTTACAAAACAGTAGGTCCTCACACAGAAGTTTGTCATGTCAAAACGTACATAAGCGATAAACTGTCAGTTGCTTCATCGAACTGTAAGGCAAAACGTTTGTCTTTGAGTTTATCTACCAGCTGTTCTTTAAGATCGTTAGCAATATAATTTATACGTCTGGCGACAGTGTCATTGGACAGAGGGATAGTTTTTATTTTTGCAGCACTTGAGTCATCCAGCATGACAGAGACCATATCTAATGCTGCAGGCAGTATCAGCTCCTCTGCTATGGAGTGTTTTTGTTGCACTGAGCAATTTGGTATGCCACCTTATATGATGCTAACAGTGCTCGTTGGCTTACTGAAGTAGCATTCACAAAGCAGGACGATTGTTGGCAATATTCGGCACGTTTTCGCTGAAAAAACTCAAGCGGCTTGATTGAGGTGTAATGTCTTTAAGTGACGCCTTCATTTATTTGGCTTCATGCTGTCCGCTGCCAACATTTTTAGACACAGTAAACATACCGGTCTTTCCTCGTCTCCCTCCGTAGTCACAGTGAAGCCAAGCGCTACATACTTTGCTTTCGGGAGACTTACGTTTGTCTCATTATCTCCGTCTCTCTCTGCCTTTCTTTTCATCCCTGTTAAATATTTTTCCATGGTGTCACTTAAGGGTTTGTTATCTGCTCTTCATATCTCCTGTTCTGTGCTATGTGCTCTTGTTCGGTGCAAAACAACCCTACTCCCTGCGGTAGAAAAAAGCATGTTCCCCGGGGTCACACGGCATCGCTCCGAGCCCCCCCAGGGGGGCGCGCCCCACTATTTGAGAAAGACTGCACTAAGAGCATAACATTTCTGCACCCTAATTTTAAAATTCTTGTCTAACCAATACCCCAAATGAGATAAAGTGAAAATAAAAATCTCATTTATTTATCAAGACCAGTCCCCGTACTTGCCTCAGAGCAGCGCGAAGCGGTGCAAAAATAATTGTAGGCTTTTCCTTCTAACTTTTCTATGCTCTTTAAATAAACATGACCTACACCATTTTTAACAGAACATTACTCAACACTAGTGAGACTCATTTCGCCTATGGTAGGCCTACAGTATATCGAAAAAAAAAAAAAAAATTACGTGACTCTCCGCCAATAAATACATTTAGAGGATTGGAGGACTCTAAATTAATATCTAAGGGGCATTTTCCATTAGATATTCTCACAGATCCTAATGGGCTTTCATATCATTCTAAATGAATGAATTATTATTAATAATAATAATAATAATAATAGCTTTGTTTAAAAATGTAAGATATTTTGGAGATTTCGTTTTCATTTAACCGAGAGTGAGTGAGAAAAAGGCCATTCTTGGACATGGGGTGAGACATTCTCACTAATTTGTAGATAAAGTCAGTTTGTTATTTAGAATGATTTATTTATGGGGAAATCTAACTTGAGTATTTAGCAGACATCACTTGCTTATATTCCGTCAACACATATCTTATGAATATGATGGAATATTTGAACAAGTCATTTGTTATGGATTCGTAACTAAATAAACATCAGCATTTTGAAAGAGTATTTTTATCATTATTTTATCAAAGAAAGAATAAAGATGTACAGTACTGTACAGTATATGCTTTACATTTGGATAATAATGCATTTAAAGCATTTTGAAGAAGCTAATAAAAAGCTAAAAACTAATAATAATACTTTTTCCCCTTTCCACATGTTAAAGATTCAAATTGATAAAGTGTTTTTAGCCACAATCGGCCCCAACCCCAATTAATACATTTGGGCACCATCGATTAGCGTGCTGGTCTTCGGGCTAGAATGTTGAGAGTTTGAAACCTGCTCCCTGCTTGTTTCATTACATTATTATGCCGGTCTCAGAGCAAATAGCCTGGATTGTTACTTCCATCTCGTTCCTCGCGTCATTTAGCATGCTTGTGAGCATGCTGGCAGGATGTACTGTTTTTTCTTCTGTATATATGAATTACAAATCAGCCTTTACTTAAATCATGTTTCTAGTCTATTGCATAGTTACATTGTGTAATCATTGATGTCCCAGGAGAAGGAGTGGTAAACACTGTGTATAATTGTAATACATACATGCAGTGTATGACACAGCATCATTCAAAGAATGGAGTTTGTTACACCTGGTATTGGATATGACTGGGGGGAAAAAATAGAGATTTTTGTAAATTAACTTCATGACAACAAAATATGCACAATCATTTGTCTCTATATTAACTAACATATTCCTCTCAATTGTATTTTTTTTTGCGTGACTTGTTATGACGTTATAACTACTTATATTTGCTTCCCTCGTAATGTTTTGTCAGCCATCTTTGCTGAAGAAAGTCACCAGGGACAGGTGGTTCATGTCAAATTCATCATTGGAACCACTCGATATGATTGGTCATATAAAAACCTTGAGACCCAAATGCATACTGAGTGCTCTAACTCCTCCTTGTGGTGGTCTGGAGCAATGACGCCGTGACGCTGGGTACCTCTAAGTCCCGCGGTGTAAGCTCACAACTCTTAAAGGAGGAACCACTGTATGCTGCTTCAAAAAATGTAATATGCCAGGAAGATATGTATACTGTAGCTAAGAAAGTAATACTAAGTGTAAGTTGTGTAGTAAGATGTTAGTAGCCCATGTGCCTCACCCTAATAATTTGGTCTATTTACCCCTCTTAATTTCACCTACTGTTCTGACTTGGTGGTGCACATGTAGCCTATAACCTGTTTTAGAGAAATGTAATCATCGAATATAGTCAGAGCTTTCATTGTCTGCTTATATGCCTCCTTTATTTATCTTATGGTTCTGACTTGGTGTACAGGGATAACACTGAATTCTGTCGAGGTACATTTCAAAAGTGCTAAACAAATAGTTATATTGACTAACGTTATGTCCGTCCTAGCTCGCTCATTAATGTCTTAATCAAAATTACGGATTGCCTCTTATCCACTTTTCGTCCCTGTCATGACTCTCTGTCCTTGGGGAGGATCCATGGCTGACAGATAGCCAGACTCTCTCTCTCTCTCTCACAGAGCCGGTTTTATGACTTAACAGCCGGTTGTAAAGTTTTTTGAGAACTTTCTCTTTCATGGTGTGTAGCATGGGAAGCCTGGAAATCCTTTGTTACACAGAGAAACTATGCTGCCAAAACTTCAACATCAAACAATGGACATTTAAACAATATTTCTAACATAAAGAATGTTGGGAATTATGAGAGATGGAATATGGAAAATGTTGTCCTGTTTTGGACTAGGTAGGCTGTCATAGTAAATAAGAATTTGTTCTTAACTGACTTGCCTAGTTAAATAAAAAATGGTGATGTCAAAAAAATTATCAGAAGATGTTATAACAGAAACATTGTAACTTTAAGAGCTTCCACAATGTATATATCAGATTTACATCTAAATGTTGTAAAAATTATATGATTAAATATGATTTTTTTTAGTTGAGATAATGGCTTTTCATATAAACATGGGCCCAGTCAGTAACCACGCCCATGTGAGCACAGAATTGGTGTCAACAGGACGGAACACCCTCCAAGGCCAGAGTGCTTAAAAGGACTCGCTGAGAATGTAACTATAGACCAGAGAATGTGAGGACATGTTCCACATGTTGAAATGGTTAAAACTACAAGTCCAGAAAGTGGTAAAACCTTCTGAAACTCTCAACGAGTGAAAAAGGTGAATACTAGATCAAACATTAACAGTCTGCAGCTGGGTATGTGAAGTAGTCTAGGACAATTGACCAAAGACGGGAGGGAAGAACAGATCCCTCTCACCACCGTGTGGTACACCTGGAGGTAACCATTCTAAGAACACTCCAAGACAAAGAAGCATAAAACTAAGAAGGGCATTGTGACCTCTGCTGGACAACCAGAGACTTACATCGAACTACTCCCCATAGACGGATCGAGTGGTTTCAACAGAGATGACATCTACGCGTAAATATATGTTGCATTTCTTAGCCAAATGAGCGGTTGTTAGGGTGCTAAATATTGATATTTACGGTGGGAATATTTTCCAAATGTATGTACGATAAGTCCACTCTCTTTGCCTCTCCCACTCTTTATCTTTCTGCACCCCTTTTCCATTGTGTAACAAGCCGTCATATTGTGTCAGTCCATTAGGGACCTGTTTCATTGCATTATGTCAGTAATCAATAACCTATACCGTGTGTGTGTGTTTTATGTATTTCTGTGTGATTATTTAGTTAGTAAATAAATAATTAAGCTAATTTGTGCATTGCTGACTCATCACTTAGTTAGGTTCGTGCAGTTTTACGAAGTCAACGATGTTCAGAATGAGACAAATGAGGAAATAATTCATAATTGACTGTTATTGATCTAAGAGATATTTAGATCATCTTTAGAGTTTAAGTCAGGAGATAGTAACTCAGTAAACAACTTTTCCCGTGGTGCCCCAAATTCCTAATGAGATAATTGTTACATGATGAATTTAATCAAGTAATAATTAAACGTAGTGGGTAATTATTCGATAAATAGCAGTCACCACATTAATGATAGTCACATCACAACATATTGGTGCCCCATGTGAGGAATCAAAGATAGACTGAGGTCTTCATGTTGAATTCAGCCTATATGAAATTGGGCAGCAGATTACGTTATCCACCCAGATTACGTTATATACCATTAGAACTGTAGGCAGGAATTGTTGAGGTGTGTGTGTTTCCATTTTAACAAGATACATAGACGTTGCCGCCGCTGTTGTTTCTCTGATAAAGTCAGCATGTAAGGGTGAATTACTGAATAATACGAGCCAGGACATATATATGGGCTGGCCGGTTTAGGTATTCAGAAAAATAGGTCAAAACGAACTACTATTTCTGTCTCTCGTGTTTCAGAAGCGGGTAGACTTGGTCATTATTCATTTCTTGAGCTGAGACATATGGCCCGGCCAATTAGAGAAATTTGAGTAGATATATTAGCCTGACCGAAGTGAGTAATTATCTCTCCATCTCTTGCGTTTCAGTAGTGTGGGTAGAAAAACGGTGTATTTCTTTGTTACCGCGCATTCTGGAAACATTGCAAAAATTACACTGAAATGGTTTGAATGTGAGACATCACTAGTAAACACTTTCCCTTGTTGAAGGGGACCCTATTTTACTCGGAAGTGAGATTCCAGTACAAAGTAGGGTTAGCTTTAGCTAGATGCTAAGCTAACAAAGGGAGAGCAGCCATTTTTCCTTTGTTCACATAGCGACAACGCCTGCGCCATAGGAAACGGAAGTTACGCCTCCTTTGGACTCCCGTTTGATTTTAGCTTTCAGGTCAGGGTCACATGTGACAGCAACCGAATGCTCACGTCTGGTACAACGGGGTACACATATGATTTCCAGCCAATCTCAACTGATTGGATATCATTGTCTAGGAAGTTAAAATTGCCAAAACTTACCTTTTCAGGGTGATCATTTGGATAATATTCAAATTGATTTGTTTCAACAGAGGAAACATGTTAACCTCTCTGGCGCAGGCAGAGCGACCCACCTCGACAACTTCTGGTGAAATTGCAGAGCGCCAAATTCAAAATACAGAAATAGTCATAATAAACATTCATAAAAATACAAGTGTTATACATCAGCTTAAAGATTGATTTCTTGTTAATCCAGCCGCTGTGCCAGATTTGAAAAAGGCTTTACGGCAAAAGCATACAATGCGATTATCTGAGGACAGCGCCTCTCATACAAACATTTTCCAACCAAGTAGAGGAGTCATGAAACTCAGAAATAGCGATAAAATGAATCACTTACCTTTGAAGATCTTCATCTGGTTGCAGTCACAAGAGTTACACAATAAATGTTAATTTTGTTCGATAAAGTCCCTCTTTATATCCCAAAAACTCAGTTTTGTTGGTGCGTTTTGTTCAGTAATCCACTGGCTCAAAGGTGGTCAAAACATGCAGACGAATACATCCTAATATGACTGGTAAAGTTCTTCGAAACATGTCAAACGATGTTTATAATTAAACCTCAGGTTGTCAATTGTCTAAATAATCGATAATATTTCAACCGTACAATAGCGTATTCAATAGAAAGGAAAAACAAAGAAGGGCGCGTGCAACCAGTACTGCATGCTTCCTCAGTCCACTGACAGAAAGGTCTCATTCTTCTTCATTTTTCAGAAAACTAGCCTGAAACAATGTCTAAAGACTGTTGACCTCTAGTGGAAGCCATAGCAACTGCAATCTGGGTCCTAACCCATTAGATACTCAATAGGAATTCAATTGAAAACCACCCACATAAAAAAATCCCACTTCCTGGATGGATTTTCCTCAGGTTTTCGCCTGCCATATCAGTTCTGTTATACTCACTGACATTATTTTAACAGTTTTGGAAACTTTGGAGTGTTTTCTATCCAAATCGACCAATTATATGCATATATCTTCTTAGGGATAGGGGGCAGTATTTTCACGTCCGGATGAAAAGCGTGCCCAAAGTAAACTGCCTGTTACTCCTATAATTTGTACATTTGGATAGAAAACACTCTAAAGTTTCTAAAACTGTTAAAATAATGTCTGTGAGTATAACAGAACTGATTTGGCCCCGAGGACAAACCATCCAGGAATTTTGTTTATGAAGTCATAGTATTTCCCAATGGTTTTCTACGGGGAGTCCTATTTAATAGGAACCTGGTTGCAGTTCCTATGGCTTCCACTAGATGTCAACAATCTTTAGAAATTGTTCAATGTTTTTCTTTTGAGAAATTAAGAAGTATAGCTGTTCTTTGAAAGTGTCACTCCAGGTGGACTCTACTGTTTGGTGTGCGTGAACTGGAACGCGCTTCACGTTATTTTTATCCTGCCTTAAATGTTATTGATTATTTACGTTTTAGGATACCTGAGTTTGGATTAGGAACGTTGTTTGAAATGTTTGGACCTAGGTAACTTATTAGATACTTTGTAGTCATGTCGGGCGAGTTGGAACCGGTGTATTTCTGAATCAAACACGACAAATAAATTGACATTTTGGGGATATAAAGAAGGAATTTATCGAACAAAACGACCATTCATTGTGTCACTGAGACATTTGAGATTGCAAAAAGAAGAAGATCTTCAAAGGTAAGGCATTTATTATATTGTTATTTCTGACTTTTGTGTCGCCACCTGCCTGGTTGAAAATGATTTTCATGTGTTTGTATGCGGGGCGCTGTCCTCAGATAATCACATGGTCTGCTTTCGCAGTTTCCTTTGGGCACGCTTGTCATCCAGACATCAAAATACTTCCCCCAAGCCCAAAGAAGAAACTTTTCCACATTAACCTAGATACAGCAACGCTTTCAGGTTAATTCAAGTTTAAATTCCCAGATAGCCTATACAGGGATGACTAATCATTAACATTGATTAATCAATTAAATTAGCTTTTGCAAGCTCATTGAGGCCAACTCCCACAGTACTAATCCTGTATTGACGGAAGTCCTGCCTTTGTGGGAATCCCATTTGGTTTCAGCCCTTAGTTATAAGTGACTCCTGGTGGTAAAGAATCAACAATATATATATATATATATGTATGTATGTATGTATGTATGTATGTGTATATATATATATATATATATATATATGTATATATATATATATGTGTGTGTGTGTGTATATATATATATATATATATATATATATATATATATATATATATATATATATATATGTATGTATGTGTGTGTGTATATATATATATGTGTGTGTGTGTATTTAAAAAATATATATATATACATACATATATACATATATATATATATATATATGTGTATTTTTAAAATTTAAATTCCATTGAGGCCCAATGTCATCTCACATTTGTAACAAGTGGTTAACTCTTCTGATATCCAGCCAATCTCAGCTGATTGGATATCGTTATCGCCATTTCCATTTAACAAGGATGTTAAAATTGCCAGACTACCCTTTCAAGTTGATCATTTGAATAACATTCAAATGGATTTGTTCCAACCAATGAGACATTTTAAATGTTTCCACATTAAACCTAGATATAGCAACGCTTTCAGGTTAATTAAAGTTTAATTCCCAGATAGCCTATACAGGTATGATTAATTATTAACATTGATTAATCAATTAAATTAGCTTTTGCAAATTCATTCACATCAAACTCCCACATGACTGATCCAGTACTGCTGGTTCATTAACGTCTTTAAATAGATCAAAATAGTTTTTGCAGCTTCCAATGACTCAACCCAAACTAAAACTAAAAACATTTTAAAAGTTTTTTAATAATATGCAAGCTATCAGAAGGGGTGGTCCCCAGTCCCCCGCTAATTAGTGAACCCTCCACCATAAAAGGATTGATCGCTGACCTCGGCAGCAATTCAAACCCTAATTTTGCCATTAGGGGAAAAACAGCAGAAATTGCGACCAACACTCTCCAAAATCAGGCCTTGTAAAGGTTCTCTCCAGTTTAACCCTGGTGTATCACCATCAGAGATTGGCATCGGTCCAGTATCGGTCCAGTTGATGTGAAGGGACAGGTGGAGAGAACCGGGAAACTAATGGCAAAAGCAGAAAAGGAAAACATTCTGCAAGCCAAGGAACTGTGTTTGAAAACCGAACAGTTAATTCAAAAAAATTATGACGATGAACGAGCACAAACTCTTCAACAAAATCGTATTCTGCAGGAACAACTCGATTTAGCCAAAACTAAATATGACGAAGTCCACACCAAACTAGATACATATGACAAGTTATCTACAAACAGGAGCAAGCAATAATGTTCTAGTCCAAATGCTGAAGACCTAAAACGATCAATTAACTTCTTCGACTCTGATACAAAGGTTGCAAAGAAAAAGGTCAAAAACGTCGCAAGAGCCAATCCCACTCAAAACCCGATAAGCCGATCTGTTTTGCGAACAACCATTCCACTTTGTGGGGAATATGACCACAAAACGCAACCCAAACAGCCCGTACTTGGAAACAGTCCTGGAGGACTGCTTAACCTGTGATGCGCTAAGTGATTCGGGCTTGACGATGCTCATCTCTTATACGTTGTTCAATGATCTCAAAAGGGCTTTGAAGCCAGCTAAACGTTGGTTAAAAACGGAACGATGCGACACTACACTTCGAGGTTTCACTCGGACTGCCTCGACACATTGAGACTCATGCTGAAACTACACTTCCAGGACATATCGCTTGTTCACCCTGTGTATGTTACCAGCCCCAAATCTGAACCCCTGCTACTTGGAACAGACTTGATGGATCGTTTACTCTCACTGATGGATTCGAAAACAAAACAAGTATGGTCACAGTGCCGTCTCCAATGACCACACTGTCTTCTCCAGCTGCAACGCAGTCATCCATGAGGGGTATCTGTTGACAGCACCCCTTGAGAAAAATACGTTTCGAACACTCTTGGTGCAGAATCCGACCCAAGGAGATATTATGATATCTCGTCACATTCAATCAGCAAACCTGATTGACCATTATTTTCATGATTTCGAGCCAGCAATCTCTGTGAATGAGCAACTTCCCTCCTCCTTGGAGTCATGCAATACTGTAGCTGAGATGAACTTCTCTTGTCCTTCGGACACTTCCGGAAGCACTGCGGCCGTCTCAGGAATAAAAGCATCAATGTGCAGAGTTTACTCTGCTTCTGATGATACATTTTCCGCATTGTGGGGGACTGAAACCTCTTACAATGACACCAACGGAGTCAGTCCCGCAACTGACCCGATGATTCCCACTGGTGTAACACTGTGTGACATCGCAGACAGATATCCTTGTCTTAGTTTCAGAATAATTTCTGAATAAATCGGTAGGATAACTGGTCCCCTTGAGTACCAGTACCAATGCCATCACAGTCAGTCCAGCCACAATCAGTAAGAAGGTTAGAGACCTCACAAGTCAAATTGCTATGGATAACAGCGACAGAGCAGTTAGTAGTCACTCAGATTCCAATACGGGAAAGGGAATATCCAAAACACTCTTCTGATGGTTAACATACATGCCACTAATATAAAAAAAAAACTGGTTCAGTGCTTATAGAGTACTTCCGTCGTGAGGTTAGCTCCTCCGTGGATAACATAGCTATGAAATAGATCCCTTCAAACATATCGCCATTACCATGGTGTAAGACACATTGACGTGTGGTAAAACTACTACAGGTTCCCTAACATATGTCTTGAGGTCGACATCAATTCTTACTATTGTATAGTGTTGTGGCTTTGCTACACCAAGATTTACATGCTAAAATCACCACTGAGTCTATTTAATTGAGACCACATTATAGGCCTTTTCGGCGTGCTTGATCTAGCATGCCCAACTAGGAGAGGAGAGGTAGTCTACTTAACTTGAAGTAGCGAATTCTGAGTGTGTGAATAATGCAACAAATATGTGCTTTTAATACAATAGGTAGGCCCAGGCTAGCACATACAAATAATCTGTAGGACAACTAAAATATTTTCATCCCAAAGTTGCCTGATCTGACTGCTGCCTCCCAACTGCAGCGTTGAAATTCTGACTGCACCACAATGATCTCTGTCGGGCCCGCAGGTCCAGTGGGATGCGAAAGCAGCCCTCTTTCAAGCGTTTATTCAGGTTGGATAATCTTTGGATGCCGACAGCAGTCGCACCATTGTAAGAAAAAGCACGGACTGTGGCCTATTCATGCTCTTTTCCCGTGATACATCAAAGGCATTTCATGTGTTGGTCATCATAGTGGTCTCTGACCATGTGGTTAGACTTGCTCAGGCGTAACAAACTAAAACTTGTGACTTTGTTCAGAAAGGTGTAAAAAAACTACAACACAAACATCCTTAATGAATTTAAAAGTAATCCTAGAAGTAGGCCTAATAATCTAGGTTTTCAAAATGATCTGTAATCTGAGTAAAAATATTTTTGCAGGTAATTACATTTACAGTTTTTTGTCATTCTTATGCAGTCCATTACTCCCCAACCCTGCCCATGTCCACACTACCACAATACAAAACCACAATATTGCACATTCTAATCACAACTGCATGATTCTGTGTCAATACACACCTCAGGGGAGACAGTGTTTGACCATTCATGCTTCAGTATGCTCTCTCTATCAGATGTCCAGTTTGCTTTCTATGGTAACTCCTGTTGGATTTATCAGGACTGGTACAGTATGGCAGATCCAAGGCTGACTTCTCTTATGCCAGGTGGCCCAAGCATGTTGGATCTAAAATGAGCATATATGCTACTGTATAAACACACTATGTAGCAGTGTAACACTGATCTTGTTGTTCTAGCAACAGCGATACACATACAGTGCATTCAGAAAGTATTCAGACTCCTTGACTTTTTCCACATTTTGTTACGTTACAACCTTATTCTAAACTGTATTAAATTGTTTTTTCGCCCCTCATCAATCTAAACACGATACCCCAAAGCAAAAACAGGTTTTTCGAAATGTTTGCAAATGTATTAAAAACAAACAAATAAAATATTGTATTTACGTAAGTATTCAGACCCTTTACTCAGTACTTTGTAAAAGCACCTTTGGCAGCGATTACAGCATAGAGTCTTCCTGGGCTTGGCACACCTATATTTCTGGAGTTTCTCCCATTCTTCTCTGCAGATCCTTTCAAGCTCTGTCAGGTTGGATTATAAATCTTGGTGTAGCGTCAGTGCACAGCTATTTTCAGGTCTCTCCAGAGATGTTCGATCAAGTTCAAGTCCGGGCTCTGGCTGGGCCACTCAAGGACATTCAGAGGCTTCACCCGAAGCCACTTCTGCGTTGTCTTGGCTGTGTGCTTAGGGTCGTTGTCCTGTTGGAAGTTTAACCTTCACCCCAGTCTGAGGTCCTGAGCGCTCTGGAGCAGGTTTTCAGCAAGGATTTCTCTGTACTTTGCTCCGTTCATCTTTCCCTCATTCCTGACTAGTCTCCCAGTCCCTGACACTGAAAAACATCCTCACAGCATGATGCTGCCACCACCCTGCTTCACCGTAGGGATGGTGCCAGGTTTCCTTCAGACGTGACGCTTGGCATTCAGGCTGTCGTGTCTTTTACTGAGAAGTGGCTCTCTATCATAAAGGCCTGATTTGTTGCATGGTTTTTGCACTGACATGCAATGTCAACTGTGGGACCAGATATAAACAGGTGTGTGCCTTTCCAGATAATGTCCAATCAATTGAATTTACCACAGGTGGACTCCAATCAAGTTGTAGAAACATCTCAAGGATGATCAATGGAAACAGGATGCACCTCAGCTCAATTTCGAGTCACATAGCAAAGGGTCTGAATACTTATGTAAATAATATATTTCTGATATTAATATTTAATACATTTACAAAAAAATTCAAAAAACCTGTTTTCGCTTTGTCATTATGGGGCATTGTGTGTAGATTGATGAGGATAAAAAACAATTTCATAAACTTTAGAATAAGGCTGTAACGTAACAAAATGGGAAAAAAAGTCAAGGGGTCGGAATACTTCCCGAATGCACTGTATCCCCTGGTTTTAACTTAACACACCAAGTCTTCCACTGACACTGAGATCTTTAAGGAGTGCTTGGTGACTGAAGGAATTGGCTGACCAAATCCATGGACAGCAGACTATAATTTCCTCTGTCAAACAGGTAGGCCTCCTTCTTATTTCTTGAATAGGGAGAAATAGGCTCCAACACAAATCCCTCTTGTTGTCAAATTAAAATACTGTTTAAATGAACAAGGCCTTTGTGAATTAGCCTACTTTCAGCACCCATGCGCTGTCCATCTTCACAGCTGCCGCCTCGTAAGTTATGTAAATTACTCAAGTATGCCTTATTGTGATGTCAATAAATCCAATAAATAGCTTTATTATGGGCAACGAAACATATTGTGTTCATTAATATCAATTATAGCAGTTGCAAGTTTACCTCCGGTTCCCCTTCTCATCTTCGCGCTGTCCTTCTCAAACTGAACAGGATATGAGTAGGCTTAGTCCGCATGCACAGATATATAATTCTTCGGACAAATAAAAAAATATTTTTGGAAGGAACTTTGGACTTGCCTCCTGAAGTGCCAGCATAGCCATTGGTGATGCAGGACAGAAGGGTTTACATCAACAAGGGCAGGGCACGGCTCATGATTGGGATATCCTATGATTTGCAGTCTGTAATGGAGTGTAGCCGAGTTTAAATACACCATCCTAGCAGCAGAAGTCCTTGGGAAGGAAGTACATTTTCTTAGAAATATAACCTTTTGCTTCTCAGATTATGCTCTTCGTATAGCCTAGGCCTATAGCCTATAGTATAGATTACGGATCATTTGATTGAGACCACACTAGGCACACTTTATATTGCACAAACAGCAGAGAATCAGGGATGAGGGGCAGCACCGGGCACACATAGAGATATAATAAGCAACTCAATCTCAAACACTGAGCAATATGACATTTAATCGATTACAAATTACATGACACTCCCCTGGACTAAATCAGAAATGACTAACCCGAGAGATGTAGTGGAAGAGAGAGAGAGAGAGAGGAAGAGAGAGAGAGAGAGAGAGAGAGAGAGAGAGAGGGGTCAGATGAGCTCCTGCATTTTTCAGCATGTTCTTAAGAAAATATAACATTTAGAGTTAGATAAACCTGGATCTATACAGGATTATATACAGGATTCTACCTTTCACAACATAACCTTCACTCCAAATCAAAACTCAAAACCTACAACCTGATTTTGGACGGAATTACAGAATTACCTGGAAGGCTTTCAACTACCAAAGATTATTAATCCCAAGCTATACAGCAAATGCTCTGACAAACAAACAGAAACCTGAAAACACCATCCAACCTGGAACTGAGTGAGTAATGTTTAATCTGAAGCTACTGTATATATTATATTCAAAAGCCAAGAAGAAAAATGCATTATAATGATACATTTTACTTTATAAGGCTAAATTAAGGCTACCAAGCTGCTAGGACAAAGAGATACAACTTCAATTAGCACTGACGTGTCAAGTGAGAGGTGTCAAAGTCCTTTAGCCCAACAATGGCAGGAGAATCAAACAGGCTACCCCCAACCAAATGCAGAGGGCTTTGAAGCTGCCTCACGCTGTTCAGAGGTAATTAAACTACAGTAGCCTGTGTATGTAAAAAATGATAAGGCATGAAAAGAGTACAAAAGGAAGCTCCTTATGGAAAATCAAGAGAGACTTTTTGCTGACAGTTATAAAAATTGGAACATAAGCAACTTAATCTTCCACACAGACAATCCCCTGGCATGGCACAGTGCTATATTAATAAACTACTTCTCTGTTAAGATGGGGGGTGTTAGCGATGGGTGGAAACTCAGGATTTTAGACAAGGAGGACCCTTAGTCAGCTAATATAAATCACTATAAGTCTGGAACAGTAATGGTACAGGGCAACCCCAAACAGTTTCAGCTGGACTTTCACCTAATCAAAGAATTAGCTCAGCAGGAGAAGCTCTCCCTTGAGAATGACACCCCCACGCCAAGCAGGTCAGACCAGACCTCTTCATTATATAACCCCACAGACGAGCAACCCCAAGCGGAAAGTCAACCTCCCAGCACAGAGTACTACCCACAGAGAAGCTAGCAGAACAGCCCACCTCAGCTCCCAACAAAAGTCTCGACACAACAGCAGAACAATCCACCCCTGACCATAGCGTCGAAATCACAGCGGCACAGATAAAGGAATAGAACCCCCAAGCCCAGGGGATCTCACCACCCTGTCAGCCACCCTGATAGCCCCCTGACAACCCCCCCACACCCACTGAGGACATACACAAGACACAGATTGTACTCCTTATGGACTCAAATGGGAAATATATACAAAAACTCTGGTGTCCAAACACCCAGCGTGCCCTAGACCTTCTGTCGGAGGAGTAACTAGGGTCACCCAACCACATAATAATACACACAGGCACAAACGACCTGAGAGCACAGCAGTAAAGGGTGGCCACAGCACTCAAGGGAGTGATTGAAAAAAGTTTATTCTACTTTCCCCAATGCACAAGTGGTTATCTCCACCCTGATACCACAAAAAGACTTCCACCCTGCTACCATACAGCGGGTAAACGCAAGTATTTCCCTACACATAGAGGACCCACGCCGAGAGGACTTACATCCAGACCACAACACCACCAGCCACATCCACACCCCCACCCCAACCTATCAACACCCCCCCTCAAGTCAACCATGCCCACACCCCAATTAAGCCTCCTCAGATCAGACCTATGCCTCTCCTGCCCACTCCATGCCCCCCACTCCATGCCCCCCACTCCCGCAATGAGGGCCTCAACATGGAAGTCACAGATACGCCCAGGCCATGAGCGGGCTGACAGGCCCAACCCCCACTCTTACGCCCAAGCCAATGGAATGTACCAGATGCTCAGCAGGCTCTGCTCACACTTACTGGCCTGAGGCCAAACCACACGACATTGGACACTTTATGGAACACAAAGCCTTCACTATCTTATCCTGGAATGTCTAAAGCCTGAGGTCATCTGCCTTTGGCCTAAAGAGCAGGAACCTGGACTTCAGGAACCTGAACAGGGAAAAATGTCCTCCTGTGTGCTACCTATATCCCCCCACTAGAATCCCCATACTTTAATGAAGACAGCTTCTCCATCCTGGAGGGGGAAATCAATCATTTCCAGGCCCAGGGATATGTACAGTGCCTTGCGAAAGTATTCGGCCCCCTTGAACTTTGCGACCTTTTGCCACATTTCAGGCTTCAAATATAAAGATATAAAACTGTATTTTTTTGTGAAGAATCAACAACAAGTGGGACACAATCATGAAGTGGAACGACATTTATTGGATATTTCAAACTTTTTTAACAAATCAAAAACTGAAAAATTGGGCGTGCAAAATTATTCAGCCCCTTTACTTTCAGTGCAGCAAACTCTCTCCAGAAGTTCAGTGAGGATCTCTGAATGATCCAATGTTGACCTAAATGACTAATGATGTTAAATACAATCCACCTGTGTGTAATCAAGTCTCCGTATAAATGCACCTGCACTGTGATAGTCTCAGAGGTCCGTTAAAAGCGCAGAGAGCATCATGAAGAACAAGGAACACACCAGGCAGGTCCGAGATACTGGTGTGAAGAAGTTTAAAGCCGGATTTGGATGCAAAAAGATTTCCCAAGCTTTAAACATCCCAAGGAGCACTGTGCAAGCGATAATATTGAAATGGAAGGAGTATCAGACCACTGCAAATCTTATTTTATTTATTTTTTTATTTTTTCAGCCCTTTTTCTCCCCAATTTCGTGGTATCCAATTGTTGTAGTAGCTACTATCTTGTCTCATTGCTACAACTCCCGTACGGCTCGGGAGAGACAAAGGTTGAATGTCATTCGTCCTCCGATACACAACCCAACCAGCCGTACTGCTTCTTAACACAGCGCGTCCAACCCGGAAGCCAGCCGCACCAATGTGTCGGAGGCTTCAGTCTGGTTTAAGACCCCATCATAGCACTGAGACTGTACTTGTGAAGGTGGTAAATGACCTTTTAATGGTGTCAGACCGAGGCTCTGCATCTGTCCTCGTGGTCCTAGACCTTTGTGCTGCTTTTGATACCTTCGATCACCACATTCTTTTGGAGAGATTGGAAACCCAAATTGGTCTACACAGACAAGTTCTGGCCTGGTTAAGATCTTATCTGTCAGAAAGATATCAGTTTGTCTCTGTGGATAGTTTGTCCTCTGACAAATCAACTGTAAATTTCGGTGTTCCTCAATGCCCCATTTTAGGACAACTATTGTTTTCCCTATATATTTTACCTCTTGGTGATGTAATTCGGAAACATAATGTTAACTTTCACTGCTATGCGGATGACACACAGCTGTACATTTCGATGAAACATGGTGAAGCCCCAACATTGTCCTCCCTGGAAGCCTGTGTTTCAGACATAACGGACAAAAGAGAGATGCTTGTTCTAGGTCCCAAGAAACAAAGAGATCTTCTGTTGAATCTGACAATTAATCTTAATGCCTTTACAGTTGTCTCAAATAGAACAGTGAAGGACCTCAGCGATACCCTGGACACTGATCTCTCTTTTGACAAACATATCAAGACTGTTTCAAGGACAGCTTTTTTCCATCTCCTTGACATTGCAAAAATCAGAAACTTTCTGTCCAAAAATGATGCAGAAATATTCATCCATGCTTTTGTCACTTCTAGGTTAGACTACTACAGTGCTTCTCAATTATTTTCTGTTACGCCCCCCCCCCCAGGAAGAAGTAAACATTTCACGCCCCCCAACTCTCCGCCACGACTGTAAATAGTATCATTTGTCTATAAAATTGTTAGAAGTACACCTCTGCATAACATTGTATCCTTATTAACATTAAAGAAAAGAAAAAAAGAAAAAAGAAAGAAATATAGATCAACTTACAACAAATAATAACTTTATTAACATTGTTTTTTAGTCTGTAACAGAAAATACTTTAGTGCATCAATTTGCCTGAAATTTAAAAAAATGTAAAAAAATAATGTAATCTTTATTTAAACTGTAAACATTTTTTGACCATTTGATACTGAAAAATAAAATGTAATATAATCAATAAATAATAATAAATTAAAATTGATCAGCAACATTAAATCAGGAGCACAATATATGAAACACTTTGACCTAAACAAAAATGAATAAGACAATTTGTGCTGATTTTTTAAAATAAAAATGAGGAAGTCAGGATTAATGGCTACAATGACCACGTTTTGCAGAGCACAGCTTTTCGAAGCAGGGTTTGAAGCATGATACTTCAACTCTCAGCTCCTGCTCAATGTTTAGCTGGGACCTGTACTTGGTCTTCAGTGCAGCAACAGCAGAGAAGCCAGTCTCACAAAGATAAGATGTTGCAAAAGGAAGAAGAATGCCCATGGCCCTCTGCCCTAAGAGTGGATACTGCCTCTCTACACTCAGCCAGAATTCACTCAGTGTCTGTGATGTGAACCTCAGTCTCAATGTGGAGTCATACGTCATATCAATGAACTGGTCCTCCTCTGCAGAGCTGAAACCAGTTGGAGCTGGTGCATTGAAAGGATCTCTTTACCCAGTCATATTGGGAACTGTTTTCAGGGAAGTACTTTTTAAAGAATCCCATCAGTGATGAAATATGCTCCTTAATATATGGAATCACTGAGGTGGCATCATAGTCAGTAGTGTCAACAAATTCATGCAGGTTCTCGAATGAATCAGTATTTCCTTCATCAAGTCGCCTGCCCCACATTGAAAGCTTTCGAGTGAAAGAGCTGATCTTGTCTGTGAGCTGAGGGAGGTGTTTATCTCTCCCTTGAAGCTGTAGATTTAGTTCATTTAGCTTTCCAAATATGTCACTCAGGTAGGCCAGTTTTGCCAGGAAGTTCTCATCACTACATTTTTCTGCAAGGTCACACTTGTGCTCCTGTTCCGAAAACATTCTTATCTGCTCTCTGAGCTCAAAAACTTGGGACAAAACTTTTCCTTGTGACAGTCACCTTGCTTCACTGTGAAACAACACAGCTTGATGTTCAGCTCCCATCTCATCACAGATAGCAGAGAAGACTCTTGTTTTAGTTGTCTGGTCTTTATAAAATTGACTACACCTACAATGTCAGTCATAACCTCACTTAATTCAGAGGAAATGTGCCTTGATGCCAGTGCTTCTCTGTGTATAACACAGTGTGTCCACTCAGCATTAAGTGAGGCCTTCTTGATGAGTGCCCGAAGTCCTTTTCTCATCCCTGCCATGGTCTGTGCACCATCACTGCAAACACCAATGCAGTTCTCCCACTTTAGCCCATTCTCAGTCAGGAAGCAGTCCAGCATTTTGAATAGCTCTTCAGCTGTGGCTCTGTCTCTGACATATTTACAAAACAGTAGGTCCTTACACAGAAGTTTGTCATGTCAAAACGTACATAAGCGATAAACTGTCAGTTGCTTCATCGAACTGTAAGGCAAAACGTTTGTCTTTGAGTTTATCTACCAGCTGTTCTTTAAGATCGTTAGCAATATCATTTATACGTCTGGCGACAGTGTCATTGGACAGAGGGATAGTTTTTATTTTTGCAGCACTTGCGTCATCCAGCATGACAGAGACCATATCTAATGCTGCAGGCAGTATCAGCTCCTCTGCTATGGAGTGTTTTTGTTGCACTGAGCAATTTGGTATGCCACCTTATATGATGCTAACAGTGCTCGCTGGTTTACTGAAGTAGCATTCACAAAGCGGGACGATTGTTGGCAATATTCGGCACGTTTTCGCTGAAAAAACTCAAGCGGCTTGATTGGGGTGTAATGTCTTTAAGTGACGCCTTCATTTATTTGGCTTCATGCTGTCCGCTGCCAACATTTTTAGACACAGTAAACATACCGGTCTTTCCTCGTCTCCCTCCGTAGTCACAGTGAAGCCAAGCGCTACATACGCTTCGTCTTTGCTTTCGGGAGACTTACGTTTGTCTCATTATCTCCGTCTCTCTCTGCCTTTCTTTTCATCCCTGTTAAATATTTTTCCATGGTGTCTCTTAAGGGTTTGTTATCTGCACTTCATATCTCCTGCTCTGTGCTGTGTGTTCTTGTTCGGTGCAAAAAAAAACTACTCCCTGCAGCAAAAAAAAGCATGTTCCCCGGGGTCACACACGCGCCCCCCCTGGCATCGCTCCGAGCCCCCCCAGGGGGGCGCTCCCCGCTATTTGAGAAGGACTGGACTACTGCAATGCTCTACTTTCCGGCTACATGGATAAAGCACTAAATAAACTTCAGGTAGTGCAAAACAAGGCTGCTAGAATCTTGACTAGAACCCCAAAATTTGATCATATTACTCCAGTGCCAGCCTATACACTGGCTTCCTGTTAAGGCAAGGGCTGATTACAAGGTTTCACTGCTAACCTACAAAGCATTACATGGACTTGCTCCTACCTATTTTTCCGATTTGTTCCTGCCGTTCATACCTACACGTACGCTACGGTCACAAGACGCAGGCCTCCTTACTGACCCCAGAATTTCTAAGCAAACAGCTGGAGGCAGGGCTTTCTCCTATAGAGCTCCATTTTTATAGAACGTTCTGCCTATCCATGTGAGAAACGCAGACTCAGTCTCAACCTTTTTACAAGGGCTGAGTCACTGGCTTACTGGTGCTCTTCCATGCCATCCCTAGGAGGGGTGCGTCACTTGAGTGGGTTGAGTCACTGACGTGATCTCACTGTCTGGGTTGGTGCTCCCCCTTGGGTTGTGCCGTGGAGGAGATCTTCGTGGGCTATACTCGGCCTTGTCTCAGGATGGTAAGTTGGTGGTTGAAGATATCCTTCTAGTGGTGTGGGGGCTGTGCTTTGGCAAAGGGGGTGGGGTTATATCCTGCCTGTTTGGCCCTGTCTGGTGGTATCATTGGATGGGGCCACAGTGTCTCCCGACCCCTCCTGTCTCAGCCTCCAGTATTTATGCTGCAATAGTTTGTGTCGGGGGACTCGCGTCAGTCTGTTATACAGTATCTTGAGTATTTCTCCTGTCTATCTGATGTCCTGTGTGAATTTAAGTATGCTCTCTCTAACTCTCTCTCTCTCTCTTTTTCTCTCTTTCTTTCTCTCTTTCTTTCTCTCTTTCTTTCTAGCTCTCTCGTGGAGAACCTGAGCCCTAGGACCATGTCTCAGGACTACCTGGCCTGATGACTCCTTGCTGTCCCCAGTACACCTGGTCATGCTGCTGCTCCAGTTTCAACTGTTCTGCCTGACCTCTTCACCAGACATGCTACCTGTCCCAGAGCTGCTGTTTTCAACTCTCTAGAGACAGCATGAGCGGTAGAGATACTCTGAATGATCGGCTATGAAAAGCCAACTGACATTTACTCCTGAGGTGCTGACCTGTTGCACCCTCTACAACCACTGTGATTATTATTATTTGACCCTGCTGGTCATCTATGAACATTTGAACATCATGGCCATGTTCTGTTATAACCTCCACCCGGCACGGCCAGAAGAGGACTGGCCACCCCTCATAGCCTGGTTCCTCTCTAGGTTTATTCCTAGGTTTAGGCCTTTCTAGGGAGTTTTTCCTAGCCACCGTCCCTATACACCTACATTGCTTGCTGTTTGGGGTTTTAGGTTGGGTTTCTGTACAGCACTTTGAGATATCAGCTGATGTACGAAGGGCTATATAAATAAATTTGATTTGATTTGATCTAGGTATTTATAGTTGTCAACATATTTTAAGTCAGAACTGTCCAGAGTAGAGATGCTAGTCGGGCGGGCGGGTGCGGGCAGCTGACATCAGCTGATGTAAGAAGGGCTTTATAAATAAATGTGATTGATTGATTGATTCTCCAATCTTTTTGGCTATATAACAAAGAACAAACAGCAAATACAATCTTAGAATCAACTATTAAAGACTACCAGAACCCACTGGTTTATTAAATTACCTTGAATGACTGGACATAATACAAACACTCCAACCCAAAAAGGCCAGTGGTGTTGATCGTATTCTCAATTAAATGATAAAATATACAGAAAACAAATTCCAATTGGCTATACTTAAACTCTTTAACTTCATCCTTAGCTCTGGCATATTCCCCAATATTTGGAACCAAGGACTGATCACCCCAATCCACAAAAGTGGAGCCAAATTTGACCCCAATAACTACCGTGGGACATGCGTCAACAGCAACCTTGGGAAAATCCTCTGCATTATCATTAACAGCAGACTCATACATTACCTCAGTGAAAACAACGTACTGAGCAAATGTTAAATTGGCTTTTTACCAAATTATCATACGACAGACCACGTACTCACCCTGCACACCCTGATTGACAAACAAACAAACCATAACAAAGGCAAAGTCTTCCCATGCTTTGTTGATTTCAAAAAAGCCTTTGACTCAATTTGGCATGAGGGTCTGCTATACAAATTGATGGAAAGTGGTGTTGGGAGAAAAACATACAAAATTATAAAACCCATGTACACAAACAACAAATGTGCGGTTAAAATTGGCAAAGAACACACACATTTCTTCCCACGGGGCCGTGGGGTGAGGCAGGGATGCAGCTTAAGCCCCACCCTCTTCAACATTTATATATCAAGAAATTGCGAAGGGCACTAGAACAGTCTGCAGCATATGGTCTCACCCTACTAGAATCTGAAGTCAAATGTCTACTGTTTGCTGATGATCTGGTGCTTCTGTCCAAAAAAGTTCCAGTTGCCAGGACCACAAATACAAGTTCCATCTAGACACCGTTGCCCTAGAGCATACAAACCTTGGCCTAAACATCAGTGCCACAGGTAACTTCCACAAAACTGTGAACGATCTGAGAGACAAGGCAAGAAGGGCCTTCTAAGCTATCAAAAGGAACATAAAATTTGACATACCAATTAGGATCTGGCTAAAAAATACTTGAATCAGTTATAGAACCCATTGCCCTTTATGGTTGTGAGGTCTGGGGTCTGCTCAAGAATTCACATTATGGGACAAACACAAAATTGAGACCCTGCATGCAAAACTCTGCAAAAAATATCCTCAGTGTACAACGTAAAACACCAAATAATGCATGCAGAGCAGAATTAGGCCGATACCCGCTAATTATCAAAATCCAGAAAAGAGACGTTGAATTCCCAAACCTTCCATAACAAAGCCATCACCTACAGAGAGATGAACCTGGAGAGGAGTCCACTAAGCAAGATGGTCCTACAAACACAAACACAAACAGACCCCACAGAGCCCCAGGACAGCAACACAATTAGACCCAACCAAATCATGAGAAAACAAAAAGATAATTACTTGACACATTGGAAAGTATTAACAAAAAAAACATGGCAAACTAGAATGTTATTTGGCCCTAAGCAGAGAGTACACAGTGGCAGAATACCTGACCACTGTAACTGACCCACACCTCAGGAAAGCTTTGACTATGTACAGACTCAGTGAGCATAGCCTTGCTATTGAGAAAGGCTGCCGTAGGCAGCCCTGGCTCTCAAGAGAAGACAGGCTATGTGCACACTGCCCACAAAATTAGGTGGAAACTGAGCTGCACTTCCTAACCTCCTGCCAAATGCATAACCATATTAGAGACACATATTTCCCTCAGATTACACAGATCCAAAAAGAATTTGAAAACAAACCCAATTTTGATAAACTCCCATATCTACTGGGTGAAATAACACAGTGTGCCATCACAGCAGCAAGATTTGTGACCTGTTGCCACAAGAAATGGGAAACCAGTGAAGAACAAACACCATTGTAAATACAACCCATATTTATGTTTATTTATTTTCCCTTTTGTACTTTAACCAGTTGCACATCATTACTGTATATATACATAATATGACATTTGAAATGTCTTCATTATTTTGGAACTTCTGTGAGTGTAATGTTTACTGTTAATTTTGATTGTTTATTACACTTTTGTATATTACCTACTTCACTTGCTTTGGCAATGTTAACATATGTTTCCCATGCCAATAAAGCCCCTTGAATTTAATTGAATCGAGAGAGAGAGAGACAGAGGGAGAGAGAGGGAGAGAGGGAGAGAGAGAGAGAGATGAAGATGAGGAGTAGAATGAAGTGGAGGTGAGCAGAACTCATAATGAGAGTGTAATTAATCACTTTGATGCATTAGAAATCAGTATGAACTGAACCCAGACCTGACCTTAGCTGATGACTTCAAAACGGTAATTGGAGACTGGAAATGCAGCTTCACACTGTTTAATAATCAGACTTGGAACCAAAGGAAAAGGTAAGTTAGTCTGAGTATTTCACATAACACAGAACTCATAATCCACAACATATCTCATCATCATGGGATGAATGTTGCCAGAAAATATACATATCAAATGGTCAAAGATGTAGTTTGACCGGAGTTCCTTCTATCTTCAATAATAATATATACAATAATATACAATAATAACTAGCATATTAAAAAGTGATAAATAAAACTAAAATCAACCTTCTGGATCAAAGCCCTGGAGGAAGCATGAAGCATTATCTCTGTCTCCAGTAATATAATTTATCCCTCACACAGACAGCTCAGATTAGCTAGCAGAGGATGAGCACAAATTCAATTTTTCAATTGAGCACATTTGGATCCGGCCTTGCAGCTATGTCCAGTGGCCCAGATTCACACGGCACGGGCTGAGACTGCTGATATCGCAAGAGACTCGAATCTGCGTCCCAATTGGCTATTCCTTTTAAAGTGCATTATTTTGAACCATTGATCAAAAGTAATGCTAACAAGTAGTGCACTATTTAGGGAATAGGGCACCATTTGGGATGCTGACTCAGAGTCATAGACATTCATATTCATTGGAGAGGATGTACTTTCAAAGTACTATTGTAGGCATATTCATTGTCACATTTCACTTCTCTGGGTATAACTTCTGAATCCCCTGTTGTTTCAGAGCAGTTATAATCATTTCAGCACTCCATAATTTCTTTGTGAATGGGGATTGTCTGATATAAAAACCATGGTATGGTAAAGACAAATTGATGGGAAGGTACAGTATATGAATATTATTGATTGAATTATGATTTTGGTTTGAAATAATACCTGTATGTACAGTGCCTTCAGAAAGTATTTTACCCAGTGACTTATTCCACAATCTGTTTTGTGTGACAGCGTGAATTCAAAATGGATTAAATACCACATAATGACAAAGTGAAAAGTGAAAACATGTTTTTAGACATTTCTTTAAAATGTATTGAAAATTATATACAGAAATATATTTTACATAAGTATTCACACCCCTGAGTCAATACTTTGTAGAAACTCCTCTGGCCTTTTTGGGTGTATTTAAGAACTTTCCACACCTAGATTGTGCAACATTTGTCCATTATTCTTTTCAAAAATCTTTAAGATCTGTCAAATTGGTTGTTGATCATTGCTAGACAACCATTTTCAGGTCTTGCCATGGATCTTCAAGTAGATTTAAGTCAGGAACATTCACTGTCTTTTTGGTAAGCAACTCCAGTGTAGATTTGGCCTTGTGGTTTAGACTGAACTTTAGTGCCTTGTTGCAAACAGGACGCATGTTTTAGAAAATGTTTATTCTGTACAGGCTTCCTTCAGTTTCACTCTGTCAATTAGGTTAGTATTGTGGAGTAACTACAATGTTGTTGATCCCATCCTCAGTTTTCTCCTATCACAGCAAGTAACTGTTTTAAAGTCACCATTGGTGAAATACCTGAGCAGTTTCCTTCCTCTCCGGCAACTGAGTTAGGAAGGACTCCTGTATCGATCTGTACAGTTCAAAAGTTTGGGGTCACTTAGTCCTTGTTTTGATTTTTTTTTTACATGTTTTGTCCATTAATATAACATCAAATTTATCAGAAATACAGTGTAGACATTGTTAATGTTGTAAATGACTATTGTAGCTGAAAACGGCAGATTTTTTTATGGAATATCTACATAGGCGTACAGAGGCCCATTATCAGCAACCATCACTACTATGCTCCAATGGCGCGTTGTGTTAGCTAATCCAAGTTTGAAATTTTATGATTTTATAAAACACTTTTGCAATTATGTTAGCACAGCTGAAAACTATTGTCCTGATTAAAGAAGCAATAAAACTGGCCTTCTTTAAACTAGTTGAGGATCTGTGTTATGCACGTGAGTGAGGACCCAAAAGCAGTTTAACAAAAACAGAGTCCTTTAATGTCAAAACACAGGTAAGACATAGATCCTCTTCAAATGTATATGATGGCAAAATAAACAACCCGCAGAGAGGGCGACAAATGAAACATAAAGTCCTTCTGAATATCCCAGAAGAGTTCCCCTTCTAGCAGCAGAGGAGAATAGCTGGGTTGTAGAGGACAGAGGTACCTGATCACACGTAGCCTCAGATGAACAGGCAGATTCCGACAGGACAGGACAAGGGTGAAGCAAACGAGACGATAGTTTGGTTCTGGCATGAGAAACTCAAACGAGAATCTGACAAAGACAGAAGCAGGAACAGAGAGAGAAATAGAGACCTAATCAGAGGGAAAAAAGGGAACAGGTGGGAAAAGGGTGAACGAGGTAGTTAGAGAAGATGAGGAGCAGCTGGGGGAAGGAGAGGAAGAGAAGGTAACCTAATACGACCAGCAGAGGGAGACGGAGTGAAGAGAAAGAACAGGAACAAGACATAATATGACAATACATGACAGTACCCCCCCACTCACCGAGCGCCTCCTGGCGCACTCGAGGAGGAAACCTGGTGGCAACGGAGGAAATCATCGATCAGCGAACGGTCCAGCACGTCCCGAGAGGGAACCCAACTCCTTTCCTCAGGACCGTACCCCTCCCAATCCACTAGGTACTGATGACCACGGCCCCGAGGACGCATGTCCAAAATCTTACGGACCCTGTAGATAGGTGCGCCCTCGACAAGGATGGGGGGGGGGGGGAGACGAGCGGGGGCGCGAAGAACGGGCTTAACACAGGAGACATGGAAGACTGGGTGGACGCGACGAAGATATCGGGGAAGAAGAAGTCGCACTGCGACAGGATTAATGATCTGAGAAATACGGAACGGACCAATGAACCGCGGGGTCAACTTGCGAGACGCTGTCTTAAGGGGAAGGTTCTGAGTGGAGAGCCAAACTCTCTGACCACGACAATATCTAGGACTCTTAGTTCTACGCTTATTAGCGGCTCTCACAGTCTGCGCCCTATAACGGCAAAGTGCAGACCTGACCCTCTTCCAGATGCGCTCGCAACGTTGGACAAAAGCCTGAGCGGAGGGGACGCTGGACTCGGCGAACTGAGACGAGAACAGCGGAGGCTGGTACCCGAGGCTACTCTGAAAAGGAGATAGCCCGGTCGCAGACAAAGGAAGCGAGTTGTGGGCGTATTCTGCCCAGGGGAGCTGTTCTGACCAAGACGCAGGGTTACGAAAAGAAAGACTGCGTAAGATGCGACCAATAGTCTGATTGGCCCGTTCTGCTTGACCGTTAGACTGGGGGTGAAAGCCGGAAGAGAGAGTGACGGAAGCCCCAATCAAACGGCAAAACTCCCTCCAAAATTGAGACGTGAATTGCGGACCCCTGTCCGAAACGACGTCTGACGGAAGGCCATGAATTCTGAAAACATTCTCGATGATGATTTGTGCCGTTTCTTTAGCAGAAGGGAGCTTAGCGAGGAGAATAAAATGAGCCGCCTTAGAGAACCTATCGACAACCGTAAGAATAACAGTCTTCCCCGCTGACGAAGGCAGTCCGGTGATAAAATCTAAGGCGATGTGAGAGGGAATGGGAAGCGGTCTGAGACGGCCGGCAGGTCTGAGACGGCCGGCAGGAGGGGAGTTACCGGACTTAGTCTGCGCGCAGACCGAACAAGCAGCCACGAAACGACGCGTGTCATGCTCCCGGGTGGGCCACCAAAAACGCTGGCGAATGGAAGCAAGCGTACCCCGAACGCCGGGGTGGCCGGCTAACTTGGCAGAGTGAGCCCACTGAAGAACGGCCAGACGAGTAGGAACGGGAACGAAAAGAAGGTTCCTAGGACAAGCGCGCGGCGACGGAGTGTGAGTGAGTGCTTGCTTTACCTGCCTCTCAATTCCCCAGACAGTCAACCCGACAACACGCCCCTCAGGGAGAATCCCCTCGGGGTCAGTGGAGGCTACTGAAGAACTGAAGAGACAAGATAAAGCATCAGGCTTGGTGTTCTTAGAGCCCGGACGATAAGAAATCACGAACTCGAAACGAGCGAAAAACAGCGCCCAACGAGCCTGACGCGCATTAAGTCGTTTGGCAGAACGGATGTACTCAAGGTTCCTATGGTCAGTCCAAACGACAAAAGGAACGGTCGCCCCCTCCAACCACTGTCGTCATTTGCCTAGGGCTAAGCGGATGGCGAGCAGTTCGCGGTTTCCCACATCATAGTTACGTTCCGACGGCGACAGGCGATGAGAAAAATACGCGCAAGGGTGGACCTTGTCGTCAGAGAGGGAGCGCTGAGAAATAATGGCTCCCACGCCCACCTCTGACGCGTAAACCTTGACAACGAACTGTCTAGAGACGTCAGGTGTAACAAGGATAGGTGCGGATGTAAAACGATTCTTGAGGAGATCAAAAGCTCCCTGGGCGGAAACGGACCACTTAAAGCACGTCTTGCCAGAAGTAAGGGCTGTGAGAGGAGCTGCCACCTGACCGAAATTACGGATGAAACGACGATAGAAATTCGCGAAGCCGAGAAAGCGCTGCAGCTCGACGCGTGACTTAGGGACGGGCCAATCAATGACAGCTTGGACCTTAGCGGGATCCATCTTAATGCCTTCAGCGGAAATAACAGAACCGAGAAATGTGACGGAGGAGGCATGAAAAGTGCACTTCTCAGCCTTCACAAAAAGACAATTCTCTAAAAGGCGCTGGAGGACACGTCGAACGTGCTGAACATGAATCTGGAGTGACGGTGAAAAAAATCAGGATATCGTCAAGGTAAACGAAAACAAAGATGTTCAGCATGTCTCTCAGGACGTCATTGACTAATGCCTGAAAGACAGCTGGAGCGTTAGCGAGGCCGAAAGGAAGAACCCGGTATTCAAAGTGCCCTAACGGAGTGTTAAACGCCGTCTTCCACTCGTCCCCCTCCCTGATGCGCACGAGATGGTAAGCGTTACGAAGGTCCAACTTAGTGAAAAACCTGGCTCCCTGCAGGATCTCGAAGGCTGAAGACATAAGAGGAAGCGGATAACGATTCTTCACTGTTATGTCATTCAGCCCTCGATAATCTATGCAGGGGCGCAGGGACCCGTCCTTCTTCTTAAAAAAAAACCCCGCTCCGGCGGGAGAGGAGGAAGGGACTATGGTACAGGCGTCAAGAGCTACAGACAAATAATCTTCGAGAGCCTTACGTTCGGGAGCCGACAGAGAGTATAGTCTACCCCGGGGGGGAGTGGTTCCCGGAAGGAGATCAATACTACAATCATACGACTGGTGTGGAGGAAGAGAGGTGGCCCTGGACCGACTGAACACCATGCGCAGATCGTGATATTCCTCCGGCACCCCTGTCAAATCACCAGGCTCCTCCTGTGAAGAAGAGACAGAGGAAACAGGAGGGATAGCAGACATTAAACATTTCACATGACAAGAGACGTTCCAGGAGAGGATAGAATTACTAGACCAATTAATAGAAGGATTATGACAAACTAGCCAGGGATGGCCCAAAACAACAGGTGTAAAAGGTGAACGAAAAATTAAAAAAGAAAGGGTTTCGCTATGATTACCAGAGACAGTGAGGGTTAAAGGTAGCGTCTCACGCTGAATCCTGGGGAGAGGACTACCATCCAAAGCGAACAAGGCCGGGGGCTCCCTTAACTGTCTGAGAGGAATGTCATGTTCCCGAGCCCAGGTCTCGTCCATAAAACAGCCCTCCGCCCCAGAGTCTATCAAGGCACTGCAGGAAGCTGACGAACCGGTCCAGCGTAGATGGACCGACAAGGTAGTGCAGGATCTTGAAGGAGAGACCAGAGTAGTAGCGCTCACCAGTAGCCCTCCGCTTACTGATGAGCTCTGGCTTTTACTGGACATGAAGTGACAAAATGACCAGCGGAACCGCAATAGAGACAGAGGCGGTTGGTGATTATCCGTTCCCTCTCCTTAGTCGAGATGCGGATACCCCCCAGCTGCATAGGCTCAGCACCCGAGCCGGCGGAGGAAGATGGTAGTGATGCGGAGAGGGGGGCAACGGAGAACGCGAGCTCCTTTCCACGAGCTCGGTGACGAAGATCAACCCGTCGCTCTATGCGAATAGCGAGTTCAATCAAGGAATCCACGCTGTAAGGAACCTCCCGGGAGAGAATCTCATCCTTTACCTCCGCGCGGAGACCCTCCAGAAAACGAGCGAGCAAAGCCGGCTCGTTCCAGTCACTGGAGGCAGCAAGAGTGCGAAACTCAATAGAGTAATCTGTTATGGATCGATTACCTTGACATAGGGAAGACAGGACCCTGGAAGCTTCCTCCCCAAAAACAGAACGATCAAAAACCCGTATCATCTCCTCCTTAAAGATTCGAAAGCCCTGGAAGTGGCCGGTGGATCGAGGCAGAGATGGTGAATCTGTTCTGTGAGGTTGGAGACTTGGGCGGCCAGGGTCTCAACGGCATGTCGAGCAGCAGACAATTCCTGCTCGTGTCTGCCTAGCATCGCTCCCTGGATCTCGACGGCTGAGTGGAGAGGATCCGAAGTCGCTGGGTCCATTCTTGGTCAGATTCTTCTGTTATGCACGTGAGTGAGGACCCAAAAGCAGTTTAACAAAAACAGAGTCCTTTAATGTCAAAACACAGGTAAGACATAGATCCTCTTCAAATGTATATGATGGCAAAATAAACAACCCGCAGAGAGGGCGACAAATGAAACATAAAGTCCTTCTGAATATCACAGAAGAGTTCCCCTTCTAGCAGCAGAGGAGAATAGCTGGGTTAGAGTCCCCTTCTAGCAGCAGAGGAGAATAGCTGGGTTGTAGAGGACAGAGGTACCTGATCACACGTAGCCTCAGATGAACAGGCAGATTCCGACAGGACAGGACAGGACAAGGGTGAAGCAAACGAGACGATAGTTTGGTTCTGGCATGAGAAACTCAAACGAGAATCTGACAAAGACAGAAGCAGGAACAGAGAGAGAAATAGAGACCTAATCAGAGGGAAAAAAGGGAACAGGTGGGAAAAGGGTGAACGAGGTAGTTAGAGAAGATGAGGAGCAGCTGGGGGAAGGAGAGGAAGAGAAGGTAACCTAATACGACCAGCAGAGGGAGACGGAGTGAAGAGAAAGAACAGGAACAAGACATAATATGACAATACATGACAATCTGGAGCATCAGCATTTGTGGATTTGATTACAGGCTCAAAATGGCCAGAAACAAAGAACTTTCTACTCAGCAGTCTATTCTTCTTCTGAGAAATGAAAGCTATTCCAATGTGAGAAATTGCCAAGAAACTGAAGATCTCGTACAACGCTGTATTATACTCCCTTCACAGAACAATGCAAACTGGCTCTAACCAGAATAGAAAGAGGAGTGGGAGGACCCGGTGCACAACTGAGCAAGACGACAAGTACATTAGAGTTTGAGTTTGAGAAACAGACTCCTCACAAGTCCTCAACTTGAGGTCCTTGTGTCCTCATTAAATAGTACCCACAAAACACCAGTCTCAATGTCAACCGTGAAGAGGTGAATCCTGGAATGCTGACCTTCCAAGCAGAGTTCCTCTGTCCAGTGTCTGTGTTCTTTTGCCCATCTTAATCTTTTATTTTTATTGGCCAGTCTGCGATATGGCTGCGATATGGCTTTTTCTTTAAAACTCTGTCTATGTGTTATTTTGTGGACAATATATGCAGCTCTTTGTTTACAATGCATTGTACGCTCACGCTTGAGGCTTTCCTAAGTTGATGCCCAAGAGACCAAACATCCTCAGAGCACGCACTCAGATCATGTTCGAGCCTCGGATTGGACAGTGAAACACACACGCTGGCACCTGAAAGGCGATGTGCAGAGGTTTCATTTCTCTCTCATGCTGTCATGGCTGAAGCCAGCCAGGTTAAACGTGGGACGTCCCTCATTATAAACAAACAGTCGGCTAAATTCATGGTTATTGCATCATTTTCAGATCTATTAGAAGTGATTAATAGACGAAACAACAGTGTAATTGAACCAATTGACTGGCCACAGATCAGGGCATTCATCAGCAAAGACACAATGCAAGCTGATAGAACTTTGGACAACCAAATTGAAGTAAAAATGATTGATGAAATCAAAGTGGGTCGTCTGTATGGGGATTTGTGATTCACAACTTTTTCAGGTACTACCAGTAGTAGTAGGCCAACCGATAACACCAAGACAGAATGCACTTGAAGTGATGACGTGCCACCGAGAACAGTTAGCATGTCCAGCAAAGAACATCGCCAGTGGCACGCACACACTTTGTGCAGATCAGCAGGTGGTTTTTTTTCGTGGCAGCCAGGAGAGACAATCGAAGGAGGATGTGGTAAGCAAAGTTACTGGGCTCGAATTTAGTCACTCTTGGTCTATATCGATTGTTGCTTCTAATTGTGCAAGTTATAAACAACATTTATTTTTGATGATTAAAGGTTATATTCTATGGCTGGATTTATGTATTTTATCCAATGCTACATTCATTTAACTTGATTGACCCTCTTTCTACAAGGCCTAGTCTATGAGAGGCCTAATCATATTTGTATGGATATTTTGTTAACTCTTAGGCTATAGAGATGCATTAAGGTAATGAACTCATTATTATGCATCAACATTTTAATTTGATTGCAATTAAATATTATTAATCATTCTTGAATTTGTATAGTTCAAATAACCAGCAAACTTAACAGTTTTAACAGTACATCATGACACTGGACATTTTCCAAGCTGTTTAAAGGCACAGTCAACTTAGTGTATGTAAACGTCTGACCCACTGGAATTGTGATACAATTATAAGTGAAATAATCTGTCTGTAAACAATTGTTGGAAAAATGCCATGCACAAGGTAAATGTCCTAACCGACTTGCCAAAACTATAGTTTGTTAACAAGAAATCTGCGGAGTGGTTGAAAAATAAGTTTTAATGACTCCAACCTAAGTGCATGTAAACGTCCGACTCATGTGTGTGCCTCAAAAAAGTTTATTGTT
Source organism: Oncorhynchus mykiss (assembly GCF_013265735.2). Taxonomy (NCBI): domain Eukaryota; kingdom Metazoa; phylum Chordata; class Actinopteri; order Salmoniformes; family Salmonidae; genus Oncorhynchus; species Oncorhynchus mykiss. The sequence goes on from NC_048567.1 coordinate 54,477,712, forward strand.
TGCCCTAGACATGGTATGGCACACTGTCTCCTGTCAGTAAAAACAGTTTACACAGCTAGCTCCTGAAGATCTGTGTTCCCTGTAAAAACCATGGTTACTGCGTGACTGGGAATAACATGGGGCTTGTGAAAGCGGTGTTTTCTACACACGAGAGGATCCAGATAAGAAAATCCTCACAACATTTTCTGTAAAACCCAAACCGTTTGAGCTAGCAACTTTACGGCAGTCGTCTGAACTTTCAGAAGGCCACATTTTAATTTTCGAAGATGTCTTCTGACAAAACCAACTGCCCAGACTGAACAGTTTGAACTACAAATGAATACCGACATCGACACAAACATTTTGCGCTGCCCACGCACACAATCTTCAGGGGTTGTTGGAAGTTAATCTAATACCGCAGTAAAAATGGCACAAAAGTGAATCGGATGTGAAAAGTGCTATAACTAAAGTGACTAAATATGGGTCTAAAAAAATGTATCATTCCTGATTTGAAAAACAAATATCCGCTAGATATAGGACAGACACTTCAAAACCTCATTCCTTATTATTTATTTTTTGACAGTCTGTTTTCCCATTCATTAATATTCTATTCAATGTGTTTCTATGGCTATAGCAGTAAAATCCAAATGCAATATTTTATTAAACATTTGTTCTATACTTTTGTTTTATACCTACAAGGGTCTAAAAATGCCAAACGTAATAACTAAATGATCCATGGTGTGATTATCTTAGAACAAACAATTCCATATGTTAGCTAACCAAGGGCTTAAACTTACAGGGGGTAAATGCATCACGTTTTATTGGGGCATTTTCTTGCTGAAAGGTTAACCTGTGATCATAACCTTGCCCTAACTAAAAACTATGCTAAAATTAGGAACATGACAAGAGAAAAAGGGAATCAAAGACTACAGAGACAATGCTACATAAAGACTTGAACATGACCACTTTCAATGCCTTAAATAGGTAAATTGTTTGATTAAAAACAAAGCAATGCTGTTTAAGTTCCAAGCAGTACAGATCCATGATTGAAGCAGACACCAGTGTTGAGTGATGGAGGCGTTAAGGCAGGGATTCAGCTGCGCAACTAGAAGCTGGCCCATACGCCTACTGGGTCATTACACAACTAACAGAGAAAGAGAGAACAGAGAGAGAGAACAAACACCAATGGAATAAAGAGAAGATGGGCTTGCTCCTACCTATCTGGGGTTGCTCCTACCTACAGTGCCTTGCGAAGGTATTCGGCCCCCTTGAACTTTGCGACCTTTTGCCACATTTCAGGCTTCAAACATAAAGATATAAAACTGTATTTTTTTGTGAAGAATCAACAACAAGTGGGACACAATCATGAAGTGGAACGACATTTATTGGATATTTCAAACTTTTTGAACAAATCAAAAACTGAAAAATTGGGCGTGCAAAATTATTCAGCCCCCTTAAGTTAATACTTTGTAGCGCCACCTTTTGCTGCGATTACAGCTGTAAGTCGCTTGGGGTATGTCTCTATCAGTTTTGCACATCGAGAGACTGAATTTTTTTCCCATTCCTCCTTGCAAAACAGCTCGAGCTCAGTGAGGTTGGATGGAGAGCATTTGTGAACAGCAGTTTTCAGTTCTTTCCACAGATTCTCGACTTTGACTTGGCCATTCTAACACCTGGATATGTTTATTTTTGAACCATTCCATTGTAGATTTTGCTTTATGTTTTGGATCATTGTCTTGTTGGAAGACAAATCTCCGTCCCAGTCTCAGGTCTTTTGCAGACTCCATCAGGTTTTCTTCCAGAATGGTCCTGTATTTGGCTCCATCCATCTTCCCATCAATTTTATCCATCTTCCCTGTCCCTGCTGAAGAAAAGCAGGCCCAAACCATGATGCTGCCACCACCATGTTTGACAGTGGGGATGGTGTGTTCAGTTGTGTTGCTTTTACGCCAAACATAACGTTTTGCATTGTTGCCAAAAAGTTCAATTTTGGTTTCATCTGACCAGAGCACCTTCTTCCACATGTTTGGTGTGTCTCCCAGGTGGCTTGTGGCAAACTTTAAACAACACTTTTTATGGATATCTTTAAGAAATGGCTTTCTTCTTGCCACTCTTCCATAAAGGCCAGATTTGTGCAATATACGACTGGTTGTTGTCCTATGGACAGAGTCTCCCACCTCAGCTGTAGATCTCTGCAGTTCATCCAGAGTGATCATGGGCCTCTTGACTGCATCTCTGATCAGTCTTCTCCTTGTATGAGCTGAAAGTTTAGAGGGACGGCCAGGTCTTGGTAGATTTGCAGTGTTCTGATACTCCTTCCATTTCAATATTATCGCTTGCACAGTGCTCCTTGGGATGTTTAAAGCTTGGGAAATCTTTTTGTATCCAAATCCGGCTTTAAACTTCTTCACACCAGTATCTCGGACCTGCCTGGTGTGTTCCTTGTTCTTCATGATGCTCTCTGCACTTTTAACGGACCTCTGAGACTATCACAGTGCAGGTGCATTTATACAGAGACTTGATTACACACAGGTGGATTGTATTTATCAACATTAGTCATTTAGGTCAACATTGGATCATTCAGAGATCCTCACTGAACTTCTGGAGAGAGTTTGCTGCACTGAAAGTAAAGGGGCTGAATAATTTTGCACGCCCAATTTTTCAGTTTTTGATTTGTTAAAAAAGTTTGAAATATCCAATAAATGTCATTCCACTTCATGATTGTGTCCCACTTGTTGTTGATTCTTCACAAAAAAATACAGTTTTATATCTTTATGTTTGAAGCCTGAAATGTGGCAAAAGGTCACAAAGTTCAAGGGGGCCGAATACTTTCGCAAGGCACTGTATCTTTCCGATTTGGTCCTGCCGTACATACCTACACGTACGCTACGGTCACAAGACGCAGTCTTCCTTGCTGTCCCTAGAATTTCTAAGCAAACAGCTGGAGGCAGGGCTTTCTCCTATAGAGCTCCATTTTTATGGAATGGTCTGCCTATCCATGTAGGAGACGCAAACTCGGTCTCAACCTTTGTCTTTATTGAAGACTCATCTCTTCAGTAGGTCCTATGATTGAGTGTAGTCTGGCCCAGGTGTGTGAAAGTGAATGGAAAGACACTGGAGCAACGAACCACCCTTGCTCTGTCTGCCTGGCCGGTTCCCCTCTCTCCACTAGGATTCTCCGCCTCTAACCCTATTACAGAGGCTGAGTCACTGGCTTACTGGTGCTCTTCCATGCCATCCCTAGGAGGGGTGCATCACTGACGTGGTCACCCTGTCCGGATTGTGCCTTGGGAGAGATCTTCGTGGGCTATACTCGACCTTGTCTCAGGATGGTAAGTTGGTGGTTGAAGATATCCCTCTAGTGGTGTGGGGGCTGTGCTTTGGAAAAGTGGGTGGGGTTATATCCTGCCTGTTTGGCCCTGTCCGGGGTTATCGTTGGACGTGGCCACAGTGTCTCCCGACTCCTGTCTCAGCCTCCAGTATTTATGCTGCAATAGTTTGTGTCGGGGGGCTCGGGTCAGTCTTATAACTGGAGTATTTCTCCTGTCTATCTGGTGTCCTGTGTAAATTTAAGTATGCTCTCTCTAATTCTCTCTCTTTCTCTCTTTCTTTCTCTCTTTCTTTCTCTCTTTCTTTCTCTCTTTCTTTCTTTCTTTCTTTCTCTCGGAGGACCTGAGCCCTAGGACCATGTCTCAGGACTACCTGGCCTGATGACTCCTTGCTGTCCCCAGTCCACCTGGTCGTGCTGCTGCTCCAGTTTCAACTGTTTGGTAGAGATACTCTGAATGATCGGCTATGGAAAGCCAACTGACATTTACTCCTGAGGTGCTGACCTGTTGCACCCTCTACAACCACTGTGATCATTATTATTTGACCCTGCTGGTCATCTATGAACATTTGAACATCTTGGCCATGTTCTGTTATAACCTCCACCCGGCACAGCCAGAAGAGGACTGGCCACCCCTCATAGCCTGGTTCCTCTCTAGGTTTCTTTCTAGGTTTAGGCCTTTCAAGGGAATTTTTTTCCTAACCACCGTGCTTCTACACTTGCATTGCTTGCTGTTTGGGGTTTTAGGCTGGGTTTCTGTACAGCACTTTGTGACATCAGCTGATGTAAGAAGGGCTTAATAAATACATTTGATTGAAGATTCGAGAGAGGGAGTCAGAAGCTGTTAAACCATACCTTTGTCTAGCTGGATGGTATGCTTACAACACCCCTACACAAACACACACACACACACACACACACACACACACACACACACACACACACACACACACACACACACACACACACACACACACACACAGAGACTTAGCATTCTCATGTCAAAATGCCCCCACCCCCCCTCACACACAACCACCCTGGCCCCCTACCCGACTTCCCACAGAAACAAAACAAACCCTTGTGATTGGTGAAGCAGTTAACTCAACCGCCAAGAAGTGTAAACAAATCAATCAATCATTCAAAACGCCTCTAACTGAAACAATACAATCTGCCAGCGCCTTTGAACAAGAAGCATGTCATCACTTCCATATTTGAAAGGAGGGAATTGTTGTTCTGCTCCTGCTCTGAAAAAATGACTGACTTCATCTGCCATCCCACATCTGGGTTTGTGTGTGCGGGTAGATTATCATAAAAGACGATTCTTAAGTTGAGCATTTTTTTGTCATGAATCTTAAAATCTGATTTTAAACCCTAACCTTATCCACCATGCTAACACTAATGCCTAACCCTAAATGAAGATCAACATTTTTACAATATAGCAAATGTTTTCTTTGCAGCTGGCTTATCTAAGGGGAAATAGCTTTAACACTGTTAAACACTTAACACTTTAACAGTGTTTTAACACTCTAGGGTGTAAAGCTGTGTTTACATATTTCCCAGCATGACTTACAAGTTGGAATAGTTTAGAAAAATGTTACTTTATTTTTGTATAGTATGAGACCAATTAATCAATCAATGTGCATGATGAAACATAGATATTAAAATAAACTATTCTAAAAATCAACCTGCAACACAGCATGCTGGGAAATATGATGAGGCCGCTTCCACGTCTTTTTTACTCTGAGAGAGTTAACGGAAATGAACTCAACACAGTCAAGTAACACCACCATCCGATTGAAAATATTGATATTAATAAAAGGCATGGAAAGTCACATCAATTTCTAATGACTAAATGCGTTATAAAACGGGACAATGGGGAAGTAAACAATAGTGTTTAAAATCTGAACACTTAGGAGATATAGGTGTTCTCCTGATTGGACTGGAAAAAGGTTGAACAGACTGGAAAAAGGTTGAACAGACTGGAAAAAAGTTGAACAGACTGGAAAAAGGTTGAACAGACTGGAAAAAGGTTGAACAGACTGGAAAAAGCTGACTATCATGTTTAATCTTGCATTCTAAACGCTTGTGTTTACAATGAGAACACTTAATAACAAATCTACACTGACATTAAGGTTATAAACGTGTCACGTTTTATGGTTTTACAGTGTAAATGGAACTCAAATGCTTTCTACCTGCAACCAAAAAACTTCAGAGTTCTAGACAGCACATTTTTTTTAAGAGTGCACCCACAGATTTGACTGGACATATTTTTTTACATTTTTTTTTATTACACCTTCATTTAACCAGGTAGAATAGATGAGAAGAAGTTCTCATTTACAACTTCGACCTGGCCAAGATAAAGCATAGCAGTTCGACACATACAACAACACAGAGTTACACATGGAATAAACAAAACATACAGTCAATAACACAGTAGAAAAAAGAAAAGTCTATATACAGGCAATAAATAGGCCATGGTGGCGAAGTAATTACAATATAGCGATTAAACACTGGAATGGTAGATGTGCAGAAGATGAATGTGCAAGTAGAGATACTGGGGTGCAAAGGAGCAAGATAAATAAATACAGTGCCTTGCGAAAGTATTCGGCCCCCTTGAACTTTGCGACCTTTTGCCACATTTCAGGCTTCAAACATAAAGATATAAAACTGTATTTATTTGAAGAATCAACAACAAGTGGGACACAATCATGAAGTGGAACGACATTTATTGGATATTTCAAACTTTAACAAATCAAAAACTGAAAAATTGGGCGTGCAAAATTATTCAGCCCCTTTACTTTCAGTGCAGGAAACTCTCCAGAAGTTCAGTGAGGATCTCTGAATGATCCAATGTTGACCTAAATGACTAATGATGATAAATACAATCCACTTGTGTGTAATCAAGTCTCCGTATAAATGCACCTGCACTGTGATAGTCTCAGAGGTCCGTTAAAAGCGCAGAGAGCATCATTAAGAACAAGGAACACGCCAGGCAGGTCCGAGATACTGTTGTGAAGAAGTTTAAAGCCGGATTTGGATACAAAAATATTTCCCAAGCTTTAAACATCCCAAGGAGCACTGTGCAAGCGATAATATTGAAATGGAAGGAGTATCAGACCACTGCAAATCTACCAAGACCTGCCGTCCCTCTAAACTTTCAACTCATACAAGGAGAAGACTGATCAGAGATGCAGCCAAGAGGCCCATGATCACTCTGGATGAACTGCAGAGATCTACAGCTGAGGTGGGAGACTCTGTCCATAGGACAACAATCAGTCGTATATTGCACAAATCTGGCCTTTATGGAAGAGTGGCAAGAAGAAAGCCATTTCTTAAAGATATCCATAAAAAGTGTCGTTTAAAGTTTGCCACAAGCCACCTGGGAGACACACCAAACATGTGGAAGAAGGTGCTCTGGTCAGATGAAACCAAAATGTAACTTTTTGGCAACAATGCAAAATGTTATGTTTGGCGTAAAAGCAACACAGCTGAACACACCATCCCCACTGTCAAACATGGTGGTGGCAGCATCATGGTTTGGGCCTGCTTTTCTTCAGCAGGGACAGGGAAGATGGTTAAAATTGATGGGAAGATGGATGGAGCCAAATACAGGACCATTCTGGAAGAATGATGAACCTGATGGAGTCTGCAAAAGACCTGAGACTGGGACGGAGATTTGTCTTCCAACAAGACAATGATCCAAAACATAAAGCAAAATCTACAATGGAATGGTTCAAAAATAAACATATCCAGGTGTTAGAAAGGCCAAGTCAAAGTCCAGACCTGAATCCAATCGAGAATCTGTTGAAAGAACTGAAAACCGCTGTTCACAAATGCTCTCCATCCAACCTCACTGAGCTCGAGCTGTTTTGCAAGGAGGAATGGGAAAACATTTCAGTCTCTCGATGTGCAAAAATGATAGAGACATACCCCAAGCGACTTACAGCTGGAATCGCAGCGAAAGGTGGCGCTACAAAGTATTAACTTAAGGGTGCTGAATAATTTTGCACTCCCAATTTGTCAGATTTTGATTTGTTAAAAAAGTTTGAAATATCCAATAAATGTCGTTCCACTTCATGATTGTGTCCCACTTGTTGTTGATTCTTCACAAAAAAATACAGTTTTATATCTTTATGTTTGAAGCCTGAAATGTGGCAAAAGGTCGCAAAGTTCAAGGGGACCGAATACTTTCGCAAGGCACTGTATGTACAGGTGCAGTGATCTGTAAGCACTGTGATAGAATGCATCCAATTTGTTGAGTAGAGTGTTGGAGGCTATTTTATAAGGATCGAGGATCGGTAGGATGGTCAGTTTTACGAGGGTATGTTTGGCAGCATTAGTGAAGGATGCTTCGTTGCGAAATAGGAAGCCAATTCTAGATTTCATTTTGGTTTGGAGATGCTTAATGTGAGTCTGGAAGGAGAGTTTACAGTCTAGCCAGACACCTAGGTGTTTGTAGTTGTCCATATATTCTAAGTCAGAACTGTCCAGAGTAATGATGCTCGACGGTCAGGCAGGTTTGCGCAATGATCGGTTGAAGAGCATGCATATAGTTTTACTTGCATTTAAGAGCAGTAGGAGGCCACGGAAGGAGAGTTGTATGGCATTGAAGCTCGTCTGGAGGTTAGTTAACACAGTGTCCGAAGAAGGGCCAGATGTATACAGAATGGTGTCGTCTGCGTAGAGGTGGATCAGAGAATCACCAGCCGCAAGAGCGACATCATTGATGTATACAGAGAAGAGAGTCGGCCCGAGAATTGAACACTGTGGCACCCCCATAGAGACTGCCAGAGGTCCAGACAACAGGCCCTCCGATTTGACATACTGAACTCTATCAGAGAAGTAGTTGGTGAACCAGGCATGGCAGTGATTTGAGAAACCAAGGCTGTTGAGTCTGCCAATAAGAATGTGGTGATTGACAGAGTCGAAAGCCTTGGCCAGGTCGATGAATACGGCTTCACAGTAATGTCTCTTATCGATAGCGGTTATGATATCGATTAGGACCTTGAGCGTGTCTGAGGTGCACCCATGACCAGCTCTGAAACCAGATTACATAGCTGTACGGATTTTAGAAACGGGAGAGTGAGGGAGTGAGTGAGGAAGATGGGTTTCTATGGTTCTTTGTAGCTCAGTTGGTAGAGCAGGACACTTGTAACGCCAGGATTGCGGGTTTGACTCCTGGGACCACCCATATGTAAAATGTATGCATGCATGACTGTAAGTCTCTTTGGACAAAAGTGTCTGCTAAATGGTATATATTATTATGGATATAGGCACAATGAAAAACACTTTCTGGCAGGCTGACTGACTGATTTGGGGCTCCTGAGTAGCGCAGCCTTCTAAGGCACTGCATCTCAGTGCAAGAGGCGTCACTGCAGTCTCTGGTTCGGATCCAGGCTGCATCACATCCAGCCGTGATTTGGAGTCCCATAGGGCGGCGCACAATTGTCCCAGTGTCGTCCGGGTTTGGCTGGGGTAGGCCGTCATTGTAGATAAGAATTTGTTCTTAACTGACTTGCTAGTTAAATAAATAAAGATCTTATACCATGCTCTGCCAGTTTAACACAACATGCAGAGTTGTTTTGCTTTGTTTGCATAAGACCTTCACTTCTCATTATCATCACAATTACTGTACAGCAATTTAACACCCACCGAAGTGAACTGACACAATCAATAAACAACAACAACAACATAATGGCATATATGAGCACCTCTTTAATACTCAGCGCTAAGAGCCTGCATTTGAATCACAAGCTAAAGGGGATTACATGTATTAGTGGAATCACAATAATAAGAGTCTATGATGAACATCGGTAACTTAAGGGGAGATTAATTATGTAAGCTTGACATGGTACAGTGTCTCCGGTGGACAGCTTATAGCAAGTGTTATAATTCATTTTATAAACTGGGTGGTTTGACCCCTGAATGCTGATTGGCTGACAGCCGTGGTATATCAGATCGTATTTTTTTTTTTTTAATTTAACCTTTATTTAACCAGGTAGGCCAGTTGAGAACAAGTTCTCATTTACAACTGTGACCTGGCCAAGATAAAGCAAAGCAGTATGACAAAAACAACAACACAGAGTTACACATGAGATAAACAAATGTACAGACAATAACACAATAGAAACATCTATGTACAGTGTGTGCAAATGTAGTAAGATTAGGGAGGTATATACCACGGGTATGACAAAACATTTATTTTTACAGCTTTAATTACGTTGGTAACCAGTTTATAATAGCAATAAGGCACCTAAAGGGTTTATGGTGTATGGCCAATATACCACGGCTAACTAAGGGTTGTGTCCAGGCACTCTGCGATGTGACGTGCCTAAGAATAGCCCTTAGCCGTGGTACAGTGGCTTGCAAAAGTATTCACCCCCCTTGGCATTTCTTACAAGCTGGAATTATTTTTTTGTGGCTTTGTATCATTGGATTTACACATGATTTACACTTTGAAGATGCAAAATATGTTTTATTGTGAAACAAACAAGAAACAAGACAAAAAAAACTGAAAACTTGAGCGTGCATAACAATTCAGCAATTACAGCTGCAAGTCTCTTGGGGTATGTCTCTATAAGCTTGGCACATCTAGCCACTGGTATTTTTGCCCATTCTTCAAGGCAAAACTGCTCCAGCTCTTTCAAGTTGGATGAGTTCTGCTGGTGTACAGCCATCTTTAAGTCATACCACAGATTCTCAATTGGATTGAGGTCTGGGCTTTGACTAGGCCATTCCAAGATATTTAAATGTTTCCCCTTAAACCACTCAAGTGTTGCTTTAGCAGTATGCTTAAGGTCATTGTCCTGCTGGAAGGTGAACCTCTGTCCCAGTCTCAAATCTATGGAAGACTGAAACAGGTTTCCCTCAAGAATATCCCTGTATTTAGCACCAGCCATTATTCTATCAATTTTGACCAGTTTCCCAGTCCTTGCAGATGAAAAACATCCCCACGGAATGATGCGGCCACCACAATGCTTCACTGTGGGGATGAGGTTCTTGGGGTGATGGGAGGTGTTGGGTTTACGCCAGACATAGAGTTTTCCTTGATGGCATTTTAGTCTCATCTGACCAGAGTACCTTCTTCCATATGTTTGGAGAGTCTCCCACATGCCTTTTGGCGAACACCAAACGTGTTTGCATATTTTTTTCTTTAAGCAATGGCTTTTTTCTGGACACTCTTCCGTAAAGCCCAGCTCTGTGGAGTTTACAGCTTAAAGTGGTCCTATGGACAGATACTCCAATCTCCGCTGTGGAGGTTTGCAGCTCCTTCAAGGTTATCTTTGGTCTCTTTGTTGCCTCTCTGATTAATTCCCTCCTTGCATGGTCCATAAGTTTTGGTGAGCACCCTTTCTTGGCAGGTTTGTTGTGTTGCCATATTCCTTCCATTTTTTAATAATGGATTTAATGGTGCTCCGTGGGATGTTCAAAGTTTCAGATATTTTTGTTATAACCCAACCCTGATCTGTACTTCTCCACAACTTTGTCCCTGACTTGTTTGGAGAGCTCCTTGGTCTTCATGGTGCAGCTTGCTTGGTGGTGCCCCTTGCTTAGTGATGTTGCAGTCTCGGGGGCCTTTCAGATCAGGTGTATACATACTGAGACCATGTGACAGATCATGTGACACTTAGATTGCACACAGGTGGACTTTATTTCACTATTTATGTGACTACTGAAGGTAATTGGTTGCACAAGATCTTATTTAGGGGCATCATAGCAAAGGGGTTGAATACATATGCACGCACCACTTTTCCATTTATTTTATTTCACTTCACCAATTTGGACTATTTTGTGTATATCTATTGCATGAAATCCAAATAAAAATCAATTTCAATTACAGGTTGTAATGCAACAAAATAGGAAAAACACCAAGGGGGATGAATACTTTTACAAGGCACTGTATATTGGCCAAATACCACACCCCCTCGTGCCTTATTGCTTAAATAAATATAGTATATCATTAGGCATTATAAATGCACCTACAGTTGAAGTCAGAAGTTTACATACACCTTAGCCAAATACATTTAAACTCAGTTATCAATTCCTGACATTTAATCTTAGTCAAAATTCCCTGTCTTAGGTCAGTCAAGATCAGCACTTTATTTTAAGAATGTGAAATGTCAGAATAATAGTGGAGAGAATGATTTATTTCAGCTTTGATTTCTTTCATCACATTCCCAGTGGGTCAGAAGTTTGCATACACTCAATTAGTATTTGGTAGCATTGCCTTTCAATGGTTTACCTTGGTCAAATGTTTCGGGTAGCCTTCCAGAAGCTTCCCACAATAAGTTGTGTGAATTTTGGCCCATTCCTCCTGACAGAGCTGGTGTTACTGAGTCAGGTTTGTAGGCCTCCTTGCTCACCAGCTTTTCAGTTCTGCCCACAAATTTTCTATCGGATTGAGGTCAGGGCTTTGTGATGACCACTCCAATGCCTTGACTTTGTTGTCCTTAAGCCATTTTTCCACAACATTGGAAGTATGCTTGGGGTCATTGTCCATTTGGAAGACCCATTTGCGACCAAGCTTTAACTTCCTGACTGATGTCTTGAGATGTTTCTTCAATATATCCACATAATTTCCCTCCTCATGATGCCATTTATTTTGTGAAGTGCACCAGTACCTCCTGCAACAAAGCACCCCCACAACATGATGCTGCCACCCCCGTGCTTCACAGTTGGTTGGGATGGTGTTCTTCGGCTTGCAAGCCTCCTTCTATTTCCTCCAAACGTAACATTATGGCCAAACAGTTATATTTTTGTTTCGTCAGACCAGGGGACATTTCTCCAAAAAAGTACAATCTTCGTCCCCATGTGCAGTTGCAAACCGTAGTCTGGCTTTTTTTATGGCGGTTTTGGAGAAGTGGCTTCTTCCTTGCTGAGCGGCCTTTCAAGTTATGTCGATATAGGACTCGTTTTACTGTGGATATATATACTTTTTGTTCCTGTTTCCTCCAGCATCTTCACAAGGTCCTTTGCTGTTGTTCTGGGATTGATTTGCACTTTTCGCACCAAAGTAGATTCATCTCAGGAGACAGAATGCGTCTCCTTCCTGATCGGTATGACGGCTGCGTGGTCCCATGGTGTTTATACTTGCGTACTATTGTTTGTACAGATGAACGCGGTAACTTCAGGTGTTTGAAAATTGCTCCCAAGGATGAACCAGACTTGTGGAGGTCTACAATTTTTTTCTGAGGTCTTGGCTGATTTCTTTTGATTTTCCCTTGATGTCAAGCAAAGAGGCACGGAGTTTGAAGGTAGGCCTTGAAATATATCCACAGGTAGAACTCCAATGGACTCAAATTATGTCAATTAGCCTACCATAAGCTTCTAAAGCCATGACACTGGACATTTTCTGGAATTTTCTAAGCTGTTTAAAGGCACAGTCAACTTAGTGTATGTGAACTTCTGACCCACTGGAATTCTGATACAGTGAAAATCTGTTGGAAAAATGTATTGCGTCATACACAAAGTAGACGTCCTAAACGATTTGCCCAAACTATAGTTTGTTAACAAGAAATTTGTGGAGTGCATGAAAAACAAGTTTTAATGACTCCAACCTATGTGTATGTAAACTTCCCACTTCAGAGGCTTTATGTGTGTGCCTCAAAAAAGTTCCCTGTTTGTCCTTGACATGGTATGGCAGGCCCACTTTCTGATATCAAATGGTAAAGTAACAGGAACTCATATAGAGTTGGACCCTGACACATAAAGCAGCTCAGTAGACTAGTAGTGTTCCAAGGGTTATTTGATCCTGGAGAGGCTGTAACGGGGGTTAGAACACGAACAGAAATAGCCAGCTGAAGCTCTTGATAAACTTTTCTCACTATCCACACACACAGACTTCCCTACATAATCCCCCAGTGATTTATGGGCTGTTTCTCCTGACTGCTGTCGGACGACTTGGGGTCGGGGGAGGTCACGGAGGGATGTATTGATCGCCGCCGTCTCACCCGATCACACTACATCTGCTCAGCACTTCCCAGCAGTGGCGGCCCCGGTGATGATGTGAGAGGAACAGTGTCTCCTTTCCTTTCCCTGCACTATGAAGGATGCTGGGATCTCCAGGTCAACCTATGATGCTGGGAGGGAGAACCCATTTCTCCATTTGGTCGGGATGGATATCTAAAGACTTATTCCACCTCCTGGCCCGAGTCCTGTTGCTACTGTATGTCCTTCAATGGCTATAAAAGTCTATGATGATCATTAGGTAAAATAAGGGTAGATGGATTATGGAAGCTCCTTTTTTGCCCTTGACATGGTACAGTGTCTCCTGCAAACAGCTTATTGTAAGTGTTCTAATGCATTGTAAGTGCATCATTCTGCATTATACATGCACCTATAAGGCATTATGTGTGTGTCTCAGAAAGTGTCTTCTTTGCCCTTGACATTGTATGGCATTGTCTCCTCTCATGACCTGGGTGTTCTCAGTAAAAACAGTTTACACTGCTAGCTCCTGAAGATCTGTGTTCCCTGTAAAACCATGGCTACTGTGTGACTGGGAATAATTTCGTGTGTTTTTACAGAAGCATTTCATAACTTACCATTACCCCCAAAAACTGGCTTCTGGCAAACAAGTGTGGCAAACCTTTGGCCAATTTGCAGAAAGCTCATATTTTCACATGCAAATTAGTATTTTGGCAAAATTGTTCAGGTATATTTGCGGCAACTTGTCTGGCAAACAATCCTGGTTAACTTGTGGCGAACATTCTGTTCGCTGCAAACTAAGTATTAATATGCAAATAAGATCAGGTTTCTGGTTACTGTGTGTTAACAACATTGAAATGTATCTACATAAACCAAATCACAACTTTAAATTAAATTACTTCACAGAGAAAAAAACTAAACATACTAAATGTAGGAAATATATACGAAACAACATGTATTCAATGTCTTTACATTTACAAATAAATCCAATAAAACTTGAAATCAGCACGGTAATAAAGAAATTGCAAACACTAGATATTTCCCAAATAAATGGTTTAATCTTTCTATGTAGCTACAACATTTACATGAGAGAAATGTGGGGATGGGGATGTTGACCTTAGGATGTTTAAAGGGACAATTACAGAATTATTTTAAATGATCTAAAAAAAAATTTAAAAGGAAAACATTGGACATAACTAAACAGGGCAACTGACATAAAGATCCCAGCTGACGCTACAAGGGACAAGGACACCCTGAAGCACAGCTATCATCATAAAGCATTCCTAAAGAGAAAGGTCTTTAGGTCTGTTTTAAAGGAGCCCAGAGTCTGTGGTGCCTTCAGGAGGGCATTCTGGAGGCTGTGGGCTAAAAGCCTGATCCCCCAAGGAGCGGTGCTTGGTCCAACTGAGGGTGTGGGTGGGGTTATGGAGGGAGAGCAGTTCTTTGAGATAAGGAGGGTCTGGAAAATCATTACGAAGGTTTTGAATTCAATCTGGAATGAGATGCCAGGATGGGGGTGATGTGATTGTGTTTCCGCACCCATCGGGATCCTGGCAACTCTGGTCTGGATGTACTGGAGCTTTCTGAGAATCCGGCCGGGGATCCCGATGAAGAGTGTGCAGTAGTCCAGCCTTGAGGAGATAAATGCATGGACAAACTTCTCTGCATCAGACTGAGTGAGGGGGTGGGACAGAGTTTGGCAATGTTCTTAAGGTGATAGAATGACGCTTTACACAGTTGTTTGATGTGGCTGTCAAAGGTCAGGGAGGAATCAAGCTTTACATGCATATTGGAAACTGAGTTGGAGAGAGGGATGTTCTATCCTGCAATGTTGAGGTGTGTTATTATTGGTGAGTGCTGGACCTGGTGGGGGTGTAGGGACTCAGTTTTGCTGAGGTTCAGTTGAAGGAAGTTATGCTTCATCCATGCCCTCAAGTAGGTTATGATTGAGAGCTGTACAGCAACCACTTTTTCCAACACCTTGGAGAGGAAGGGGAGGTTGGGTATTGGCCTGTAATTGGCCAGCACTTCTGTGTACAGGGTGGGCTTCTTCAGAAGGGGGCTGATGACAGTGGTCTTAAATGCGGGTGGAACACTGCCAGATTGGAGGGAGTGGTTAACAATCTGGATTATCAGAGGGCTGAGCGCAGGGGTGCATAATTTGAGCAGGGCTGTTGGAATAGGATCCAAGGTACAGACTTTAATTATGGAGATGTTTTCTCAATACCTCCCTGGGTGACTTCAAGGAAGCGGGAGAGAGACCAAGTTGCCGTTGGGTCAAGGGTGGGAGGAGAGAGTAGTAGAGCTGGAGATGAAAGATCTTATTTTGCGGACCTTTGTTTTAAAAAAGTAAATGAAGCTGTTACACTGCTCTTCGTTGTCTCAATGGGCAACTGGGACTGGAGTTGTAAAAGATGGTTTATGGTGGAAAACAGGTTTGTTGACTTTCACAGATTGTTACTGATGAGATTGGAGTAGAATGTTGACCATGCCTCTTTCAGGGCCTTGGAATTTTGGTGCTCTTGAAAGGTAAGTTTGTGGAAGGTGAGGCACGGGTTTCTGAGACGCCTGCTCTAGGATGCGTCCAGTGGATTTCATATTTCTCAGTGAGCAAATGCGACCTCCCATATTTTTATAACGGCATGGAAGTCAGGCGCACTGCCCAGGGATTGGTTGTAAAACCCCACAGTTTCATCCACGGATGAAAAAAGATGTAGAAGACAGGTTCAAGATGTCCTCTGACAGGCTGACTGGGTCTGTTTTTCCAGTTCCGGAAACACATGGGATGCTTGGACTTGGCTAGATGAGGAAAGTCCAGTGCGACAACCTTGTGGTCAGACACAGAGGTCATAGACCCTAATGTTTTTGATGGGGGTGGAGTCAGTGACGACCAGGTCAACTATGTGCCCACAGGTGTGAGTGGGGGCATCGTTGTTTTAATGGCTTCCACTTTGTGAAATGGGTGAAAATCTATTTTGAAAGCAGATATGACATAACACACTGTGCACTGCAGACAGACAGTGGTTGGTCTTTAGTGCTGGGTTTGGATGTGGTGGTTGATGATGGCCACCCATAGATTTGACTGATGACTAAAACTACACTCTTCACGGCACTGTTTTTAGAAACTGGAGAGTGGGTGAGTGAGGGAGTGAGTGATTGAGGGAGATGGGTTTGTATGGGTATAGGCATAACTGACTGACTGTTCAGATACCATGCTCTCCCAGTTTAACACAATGTGGAGGTTGTTTTGCTTTGTTTGCATAAGACCTTCACTTGTCATTAGCATCACAATTACTGTACAGCAATTTAACACCCACCGACGTAAACTGGTACGATCAATAAACAACAACATAATACACATTGTGTATTTTTGAGCACTTCTTTAAAGGCCCAGTGCAGCCAAAAATGTGATTTTCTGCGTTTTATATATATTGACACTACGAGGTGTATAATACCGTGAAATTCTGAAAATGCCCCTTTAGTGTAAGAGCTGTTTGAAAAGACTGCCTGAAATTTCAGCCTATTTTGGTGGGATGGAGTTTTGGCCTTCCTGGTGACATCACCAGGTGGAAAATTAGTTAATAGAACAATAAGAGAGTTCCAAACCTCTCTGCCAATAACAAAATATATTTTGTTTCTTTTTGACAATTTAAAACAATCACATTAAGTTACTTAATTGTTACCCAGAAATGACTTGATATTGAGATAAAAACAGCTGCATTGTACCTTAGCACCCCAGTGCTAAGAGCCTGCATTTGAAACAAGCTAAAACCAAATACATTTATTAGGGGAATCAGAATAAAAAATAGAATCTCTCCACTCCACTTTGTAACGCCTATTACTTTACTAGAGATTCATATTTTGATATAAAAGCATATTATGGAAATAGACTAATGCTACACTGAATTTATATCAGCGCTTTTCAAGGATCCGAAGGCAGTACTATGAATATGGAACATGGGTTATTTCAATGAGAACTTGTACAGTAAGTGGGTTGATACATCTTTGAGAGGCATCCTCCTGACGATCTCTTTCAGGACACTCTGTGTGTGGGAGTACCAACTACCCCCTGGGCACTGACGTCAATTCCACGTTGGTTCAACGTAATTTAATTTAAAAAATAAAAAAAAAAACGCAGCAAAGCCCTCTGTTACTCAGAAACGTATTCCAGTGTCTGCCTGCATGCTGAAAATCTTTGCCAGCGTTTGTGCATGTTTAGGCTAACTGATTTGGAAACAAACATTTTGGCCCTGTTCTACACTAAATTGATAACATATCTTTCAGACGGCCATGTACAAAGGGGCCAGAAACATTTGAGGGGAATCAGCACTTTTCCTAAATGAAAACTGTCCTCAAGGTTGTAGTGTGTTAAAGAAGGTACAGGCTACGTGCAGAGGAAGCGAAAGTGTGTGGCTGAACAATTCTGGGTGTATACTAGTTAAGAAGGCAGTAGCAATGAGAGAAATCTTTCATGGGGAGAGGAAGAAGCTTCGATCCACTGTAAAAGACAGTACAGCAGGGTTTCACAGCCTCAAGCAAGATGGCCGTCTTCCTCAGCCCTCTCCAAAGATTTTCTATTGGGTTCAGGTCTGGAGACTGGCTAGGCCACTCCAGGACCTTGAGATGCTTCTTACGGAGCTACTCCTTAGTTGCCCTGGCTGTGTGTTTTGGGTCGTTGTCATGCTGGTAGACCCAGCCACGACCCATCTTCAATGCTCTTACTGAGGGAAGGAGGTTGTTGGCCAAGATCTTACGATACATGGCCCCATCCTCCCCTCAATACGGTGCAGTCGTCCTGTCCCCTTTGCAGAAAAGCATCCCCAAAGAATGATGTTTCCACTTCCATGCTTCACGGTTGGGATGGTGTTCTTGGGGTTGTACTCATCCGTCTTCTTCCTCCAAACACGGCGAGTGGAGTTTAGACCAAAAAGCTCTATTTTTGTCTCATCAGACCACATGACCTTCTCTCATTCCTCCTCTGGATCATCCAGATGGTCATTGGCAAACTTCAGACGGGCCTGGACATGCGCTGGCTTGACCAGTGGGACCTCGCGTGCGCTGCAGGATTTTAATCCATGACGGCGTAGTGTGTTACAATGGTGTTCTTTGAGCCTGTGGTCCCAGCTCTCTTTAGGTCATTGACCAGGTTCTGCCATGTATTTCTGGGCTGATCCCTCACCTTCCTCATGATCATTGATGCCCCACGAGGTGAGATCTTGCATGGAGCCCCAGACCGAGGGTGATTGACCGTCATCTTGAACTTCTTCCATTTTCGAATAATTGCGCCAAAAGTTGTTGCCTTCTCACCAAGCTGCTTGCCTATTGTCCTGTAGCCCATCCCAGCCTTGTGCAGGTCTACAATTTTATCCCTGATGTCCTTACACAGCTCTCTGGTGTTGGCCATTGTGGAGAGGTTGGAGTCTGTTTGATTGAGTGTGTGGACAGGTGTCTTTTATACAGGTAACGAGTTCAAACAGGTGCAGTTAATACAGGTAATGAGTGGAGAACAGGAGGGCTTCTTAAAGAAAAACTAACAGGTCTGTGAGAGCTGGAATTCTTACTGGTTGGTAGGTGATCAAATACTTATGTCATGCAATAAAATGCAAATTAATTACTTAAAAATCATACAATGTGATTTTCTGGATTTTTGTTTTAGATTCCGTCTCTCACAGTTGAAGTGTACCTATGATAAAAATGACAGACCTCTACACGCTTTGTAAGTAGGAAAACCTGCAGAATCGGCATGGAATCAAATACTTGTTCTCCCCACTGTATGTGTGAGAGACATATTCCAGTGGAGTGTGTGAGAGAGGTTGTCCAGTGGAGTGTGTGAGAGAGAATGTCCAGTGGAGTGTGTGTGTATATATGTGTGAGAGAGGTTGTCCAGTGGAGTGTGTGTGTATATATATATGTGTGAGAGAGGTTGTCCAGTGGAGTGTGTGTGTATATATGTGAGAGAGAGATGGCCAGTGGAGTGAGTGTATATATGTGTGAGAGAGAGATGGCCAGTGGAGTGTGTGTATATACAGTGCCTTGCGAAAGTATTCGGCCCCCTTGAACTTTGCGACCTTTTGCCACATTTCAGGCTTCAAACATAAAGATATAAAACTGTATTTTTTTGTGAAGAATCAACAACAAGTGGGACACAATCATGATGTGGAACGACATTTATTGGATATTTCAAACTTTTTTAACAAATCAAAAACTGAAAAATTGGGCATGCAAAATTATTCAGCCCCTTTACTTTCAGTGCAGCAAACTCTCTCCAGAAGTTCAGTGAGGATCTCTGAATGATCCAATGTTGACCTAAATGACTAATGATGATAAATACAATCCACCTGTGTGTAATCAAGTCTCCGTATAAATGCACCTGCACTGTGATAGTCCCAGAGGTCCGTTAAAAGCGCAGAGAGCATCATGAAGAACAAGGAACACACCAGGCAGGTCCGAGATACTGTTGTGAAGAAGTTTAAAGCCGGATTTGGAAACAAAAAGATTTCCCAAGCTTTAAACATCCCAAGGAGCACTGTGCAAGCGATAATATTGAAATGGAAGGAGTATCAGACCACTGCAAATCTACCAAGACCTGGCCGTCCCTCTAAACTTTCAGCTCATACAAGGAGAAGACTGATCAGAGATGCAGCCAAGAGGCCCATGATCACTCTGGATGAACTGCAGAGATCTACAGCTGAGGTGGGAGACTCTGTCCATAGGACAACAATCAGTCGTATATTGCACAAATCTGGCCTTTATGGAAGAGTGGCAAGAAGAAAGCCATTTCTTAAAGATATCCATAAAAAGTGTCGTTTAAAGTTTGCCACAAGCCACCTGGGAGACACACCAAACATGTGGAAGAAGGTGCTCTGGTCAGATGAAACCAAAATTGAACTTTTTGGCAACAATGCAAAACGTTATGTTGGGCGTAAAAGCAACACAGCTGAACACACCATCCCCACTGTCAAACATGGTGGTGGCAGCATCATGGTTTGGGCCTGCTTTTCTTCAGCAGGGACAGGGAAGATGGTTAAAATTGATGGGAAGATGGATGGAGCCAAATACAGGACCATTCTGGAAGAAAACCTGATGGAGTCTGCAAAAGACCTGAGACTGGGACGGAGATTTGTCTTCCAACAAGACAATGATCCAAAACATAAAGCAAAATCTACAATGGAATGGTTCAAAAATAAACATATCCAGGTGTTAGAATGGGCAAGTCAAAGTCCAGACCTGAATCCAATCGAGAATCTGTGGAAAGAACTGAAAACTGCTGTTCACAAATGCTATCCATCCAACCTCACTGAGCTCGAGCTGTTTTGCAAGGAGGAATGGGAAACAATGTCAGTCTCTCGATGTGCAAAACTGATAGAGACATACCCCAAGCGACTTACAGCTGTAATCGCAGCAAAAGGTGGCGCTACAAAGTATTAACTTAAGGGGGCTGAATAATTTTGCACGCCCAATTTTTCAGTTTTTGATTCGTTAAAAAAGTTTTAAATATCCAATAAATGTTGTTCCACTTCATGATTGTGTCCCACTTGTTGTCGATTCTTCACAAAAAAATACAGTTTTATATCTTTATGTTTGAAGCCTGAAATCGCAAAGTTCAAGGGGGCCGAATACTTTCGCAAGGCACTGTATGTGTGAGAGAGATGGCCAGTGGAGTGTGTGTATATACAGTGCCTTGCAAAAGTATTCGGCCCCCTTGAACTTTGCGACCTTTTGCCACATTTCAGGCTTCAAACATAAAGATATAAAACTGTATTTTTTTGTGAAGAATCAACAACAAGTGGGACACAATCATGAAGTGGAACGACATTTATTGGATATTTAAAACTTTTTTAACATCAAAAACTGAAAAATTGGGCGTGCAAAATTATTAAGCCCCCTTAAGTTAATACTTTGTAGCGCCACCTTTTGCTGCGATTACAGCTGTAAGTCGCTTGGGGTATGTCTATCAGTTCTGCACATCGAGAGACTGACATTTTTTCCCATTCCTCCTTGCAAAACAGCTCGAGCTCAGTGAAGTTGGATGGAGAGCATTTGTGAACAGCAGTTTTCAGTTCTTTCCACAGATTCTCGATTGGATTCAGGTCTGGACTTTGACTTGGCCATTCTAACACCTGGATATGTTTATTTTTGAACCATTCCATTGTAGATTTTGCTTTATGTTTCGGATCATTGTCTTGTTGGAAGACAAATCTCCGTCCCAGTCTTAGGTCTTTTGCAGACTCCATCAGGTTTTCTTCCAGAATGGTCCTGTATATGGCTCCATCCATCTTCCCATCAATTTGAACCATCTTCCCTGTCCATGCTGAAGAAAAGCAGGCCCAAACCATGATTATTATCAGTATTAACTTAAGGGGGCTGAATAATTTTGCACGCCCAATTTGTCAGTTTTTGATTTGTTAAAAAAGTTTGAAATATCCAATAAATGTCGTTCCACTTCATGATTGTGTCCCACTTGTTGATTCTTCACAAAAAAATAGTTTTATATCTTTGTTTGAAGCCTGAAATGTGGCAAAAGGTCGCAAAGTTCAAGGGGGCCGAATACTTTCGCAAGGCACTGTATATATGTGTGAGAGAGATGGTCAGTGGAGTGTGTGAGAGTTTGTCCAGTGGAGTGTGTGTGTGAGAGAGAGAGGTGAGGGGAGGTGGTCCAGGCTGCTGACACTGACTGCCCTCTTTCTCAGGAGACTGACTCACTATCTGACAGCCTGGATTAACATTCTGCTATGGTCATCATCATTTCAGCACAGAGTTAACACTAAACAGTACCGTGTGAGAACTGGAGTGTAATGATTAGTCTAAAATGTTTTGCAAATATAACTAGAGTTTCTATTGGACAAATTCAGGTAGGTCCCTCTCTGTTTCGTGTGCTTCCTAGTGAATACACCCCTGAGAACTAATGTGTCAACATGAGTAATTAGCTTAATATGTCATTAACATTGTTGTACACAGGACAGTTATAACTAGTGGTGTAAGGGACTGTAGTTGATCCGTGATCCGTACGGGTCACCCTCCACGGTTCGGCACACATGTGAACCGCAGATCAATTGCAAAGTTTAACCATCACAATGTGAAACACTTTTACTGCCGCTTATACTTTTTAAAGTAATACTTCCCTAAATCTTGATGCAGAGTTGCAGTGAAAAGATAAAGACAAGACAGATGCTGTATTTTACTCTAAAGCCTGAAGGTTTATTATTATTTTTTATTTTTTTAAAGCAGTTGTGTGTTCTGTTCACGTGAACGGGGCATGTTGAATCAATCCTGGATGCTCGCGTTGCAAAAACCTAAGAAGAAAAAAGAGCAGTGAGAGCCATGGTTGGTGGAGGAGCTGAAGAACTGGAAAAGCCTCCCGCTTCATTAAGTCTCATGCATGGGAATATTTTGGCTTCGCTGTCAAATATGATGACAGAAGAAGGGTGGTGGACAATACCATTACGGTGTGTAGGCATTGTGCCACAAGAAAGCCGTATGATCATGGAAATACATGGAGCATGGCCATACATTTAAAGCGTCATCACCCTGGTGTGTCTGTGACGGAAGCCAACTCAGCCAAGAGACAACAACCACTCACCGCGGTATTTAAGCAGCCCTTTGCTGACTAAAGCCATCACCAAATCTATTGGGACATGTATTACCACAGACATGAGGCCATACTCTGTTGTGGAAAACAAAGGTTTCAAAAATATGGTGAAAGTGCTTGAGCCACGCTACGAAATCCCCTCGCGCACCCACTTCAGTATGAAGATCGTGCAAGATCTTTATGAACAGGAAAATATCAAAATTGTCGACGAATTATCCAAGGCATCCTCTGTTAGCCTCACCACAGACGGGAGGACCTCCAGGGTAACGGAAAGCTACGTGACTGCTCACTACACCACAGAGGAGTGGACCTCCAGGGCAACGGAAAGCTACGTGACCGTGACTGCTCACTACACCACAGAGGAGTGGACCTCCAGGGTAACGGAAAGCTACGTGACTGCTCACTACACCACAGAGGAGTGGACCTCCAGGGTAACGGAAAGCTACGTGACTGCTCACTACACCACAGAGGAGTGGACCTCCAGGGTAACGGAAAGCTACGTGACTGCTCACTACACCACAGAGGAGTGGACCTCCAGGGTAACGGAAAGCTACGTGACTGCTCACTACACCACAGAGGAGTGGACCTCCAGGGCAACGGAAAGCTACGTGACTGTTCACTACACCACAGATGAGTGGACCTACAGGGTAACGGAAAGCTACGTGACTGTTCACTACACCACAGAGGAGTGAACCTCCAGGGTAACGGAAAGCTACGTGACTGACTGCTCACTACACCACAAAGGAGTGGACCTCCAGGGCAACGGAAAGCTACGTGACTGCTCACTACACCACAGAGGAGTGGACCTCCAGGGTAACAGAAAGCTATGTGACTGCTCACTACACCACAGAGGAGTGGACCTCCAGGGTAACGGAAAGCTACGTGACTGACTGCTCACTACACCACAGGGGAGTGGACCTCCAGGGCAACGGAAAGCTACGTGACTGCTCACTACACCACAGAGGAGTGGACCTCCAGGGTAACGGAAAGCTACGTGACTGACTGCTCACTACACCACAGGGGAGTGGACCTCCAGGGCAACGGAAAGCTACGTGACTGCTCACTACACCACAGAGGAGTGGACCTCCAGGGCAACGGAAAGCTACGTGACCGTGACTGCTCACTACACCACAGAGGAGTGGACCTCTAGGGTAACAGAAAGCTATGTGACTGACTGCTCACTACACCACAGAGGAGTGGACCTCCAGGGTAACGGAAAGCTACGTGACTGACTGCTCACTACACCACAGAGGAGTGGACCTCCAGGGTAACGGAAAGCTACGTGACCGTGACTGCTCACTACACCACAGAGGAGTGGACCTCCAGGGTAACGGAAAGCTACGTGACTGACGGCTCACTACACCACAGAGGAGTGGACCTCCAGGGCAACGGAAAGCTACGTGACCGTGACTGCTCACTACACCACAGAGGAGTGGACCTCCAGGGCAACGCAAAGCTACGTGACTGACTGCTCACTACACCACAGGGGAGTGGACCTCCAGGGCAACGGAAAGCTACGTGACTGCTCACTACACCACAGAGGAGTGGACCTCCAGGGCAACGGAAAGCTACGTGACCGTGACTGCTCACTACACCACAGAGGAGTGGACCTCTAGGGTAACAGAAAGCTATGTGACTGACTGCTCACTACACCACAGAGGAGTGGACCTCCAGGGTAACGGAAAGCTACGTGACTGACTGCTCACTACACCACAGAGGAGTGGACCTCCAGGGTAACGGAAAGCTACGTGACCGTGACTGCTCACTACACCACAGAGGAGTGGACCTCCAGGGTAACGGAAAGCTACGTGACTGACGGCTCACTACACCACAGAGGAGTGGACCTCCAGGGCAACGGAAAGCTACGTGACCGTGACTGCTCACTACACCACAGAGGAGTGGACCTCCAGGGCAACGCAAAGCTACGTGACCGTGACTGCTCACTACACCACAGAGGAGTGGACCTCCAGGGTAACGGAAAGCTACGTGACTGACGGCTCACTACACCACAGAGGAGTGGACCTCCAGGGTAACGGAAAGCTACGTGACCGTGACTGCTCACTACACCACAGAGGAGTGGACCTCCAGGGTAACGGAAAGCTACGTGACTGACTGCTCACTACACCACAGAGGAGTGGACCTCCAGGGTAACGGAAAGCTACGTGACCGTGACTGTTCACTACACCACAGAGGAGTGGACCTCCAGTGTAACGGAAAGCTACGTGACCGTGACTGCTCACTACACCACAGAGGAGTGGACCTCCAGGGTAACGGAAAGCTACGTGACTGACGGCTCACTACACCACAGAGGAGTGGACCTCCAGGGTAACGGAAAGCTACGTGACCGTGACTGCTCACTACACCACAGAGGAGTGGACCTCCAGGCTAACGGAAAGCTACGTGACCGTGACTGCTCACTACACCACAGAGGAGTGGACCTCCAGGGTAACGGAAAGCTACGTGACCGTGACTGCTCACTACACCACAGAGGAGTGGACCTCCAGGGTAACGGAAAGCTACGTGACCGTGACTGCTCACTACACCACAGAGGAGTGGACCTCCAGGGTAACGGAAAGCTACGTGACCGTGACTGCTCACTACACCACAGAGGAGTGGACCTCCAGGGTAACGGAAAGCTACGTGACTGCTCACTACACCAGAGGAGTGGGAGATGCAAAGTCCGGTGCTACAGACACCCCCCCTCTACGAGTCACACAGGCACAAATCTGGCGCAGGTACTTCTAGGAGCAGTAGCAGAGTGGAAGCTAGAGAGGCTCAATAGCAATATCCCAACCACCACAGATAGTGCCAGAACCAAGTAAATGCAGTGATAGAAGCTGGACTGGGGCCACAGATAGCTTGCTTTGCACATGTGATCAATTTAGCATCCCAAAGGGGAATCTCAGTGAACCAGATGGACCGCCTCCTTGGGAGGATCAGGGAGGTGGTTTCCTTTTTCCACCGAAGAACAACAGCCGCTCATGTGCTTAAGACCAAGCAGGAAATGCTACAGCTACTGACCCACGAGCTCGTACACCATGTCACAACAAGATAGCTCTCCAACATGTCATAAGTGGAATTCCATTTTGAGCAGCAGCCATTACTAGAGATGTCAAGGCTGCCATTAGAGAATTTGAAGTTATAAGCTCAGGTCTGCTTTCTTTCTTTCTTTATTTTGATGATGTGGACACAGGCTATTTTTTTTTCATTCACTATTGTTCAAAGGAAGGAGGTATCATGTCTCATATTGCACTTTAATTTAACAATTGAGTATTGAATATTTTATTTTAAGATTTTATTTTATTTGTGTTATTTAAGTAATAAATGGAAAGCAAAGTTATTTGTCTGTTATTTTTTTGCTGATCTGAAAAATCATCCGCTCTGCAACCCAAAACCGTGAGTTTTGTGATCTGTTGCACCACTAGTTATAACATTGCAAAAAAACTCTCAATTAACATTGTTGCCAGCAATTACAATCCATGAATGTGTGATAAGGACATTGAATGTGGAAAGAAAGAAAAAACACAATAAGTACATGTTTTTCCTTATTATATCCTCTTTAATATATCTTAAAAAATGGATATACAATCTGAGAAAAAAAAAGGAGGATTTAAACTGAGGAACAGACAGACCCTCCCGAGCCCCACAGAGAATTAGGCTAGCTGGACCAGTAAAATAAGGAGTGTGGGGCTAGGAACCAGAGCATGCTAAAAACAAGTCACATGAACCCCTGTCCATTTGAACACACACACACACTTCTAACATACCTACTGTAAAATACACCACCTCCTGGCCACATACATTTTGCCTCATGCAAACATGTGAATACAATTTTTTAATACAGTGATGACACTGAATCTAACGTTCCAATATGCACACATACAGGCACAAAGCCAGCCCAGGCAAAGCGAAGCAACAAACCCACACACTCAAAGATCTACATATCTCTCAGACACACACACACACACACACACACACACACACACACACACACACACACACACACACACACAGGGGGACATTCAGACACATGAGGACATGCATACAGAGGAGACCCCACTCACTTGCCTCAAAACAGAGGACTCTCATACACAACCTAGCAGAGAAGAGAGCCCTCGTATTCCCTCTACCTCCATGGGGGCAGAGGAGAATGCATGAGGGTGGTGGGGCCTAAGAGAGTGGAAGGAGAAACGTCAGGATGGAGGGATGGAGCAAGACAGACAGACTATCAGAGGCACAGTGCCCTCTACGCTTGGCTTCCCCAGAGGTCAGGGGAGCTGAGATAAGGTCAAGGTTCAGGTGTGGTGGTAGAACTTGTACTGTGGTACAGCTGGAGTCTTTTCCTAGGAGCTTGATCTGGACAGTGTTACAGTGTGTCTGGGGCACCGGTAAATTGTGTTCCCCCTGTGGATGAGTGAACAGAACAGACAGAAAGTGGGAGTGTCTGAAGTGGTACCCTATTCCCTATGTAGTGCACTACTTCTGACCAGGGCCTATAGGGCTCTTGTTAAAAGTAGGGCAATATAAAGGGGTGCCATTTCAGACGTACGCTGAGTAAAGTGGACAACAGAATGGGGACTGACTGGGTCGGTGGCACTTGTCATTCACATGCTGTCTGATGAGGTGGGTGTGGGCGGGGGAGTGCAGGCCTTGAATGAGTGACATAACAGAGATGTTGTTTTTCCAGCTGTGTGTGTTTCTGTGTGGCTGGGTGGGTGTGCATGCACAACCAAGTGCTGTGTGTTGTGAGTAACTAGTTGAGTGCGTTTGCTTTTCAATGTGTGTGAAGGGATTGTGTGTGTGTGCATTTTCTTTGCAACCAGACATGGCAGGCACTAGAACTGAGAAACACTAACAGAATCTTTCTCTTTGATTCGTCAATTCCTAAATAACAGCTAAGTGGATTGGTTAAATCCCGGGTCCTCACTGCCACATGCGCTCACTATTATTGGCTCAGACACACAGAGAGGCCCCGTCATTGGACAATCCCTGCGGTGACGCAGCATGATTACTCTAGGCCACTCAGGGCAATTAAAGCATAATCCCTCAAACTTTTAAAAAACAATTTTTCTTGTAAATCTTTTTTTTTCTTTCAGCGTCATTGTATTGCAGTCAGGGCGTGTCAGCAATGTGCAGCGGTTGGTTGGTTGACGAGACGTTAGGGGGCGGGGTTCAGCTGCGCAGTCGAAGAAAGGGGGGGTTGCAGGCAGCCGGCGCAGCTGACGCAGTCATCATCTGGCATAGTGCTTGATGTAATCTTGAACCTTATTACGGAAATCCTCCTAGAACAAGACACACAAACAACATCAGTGAGCTTTTCTGGATCTACTGTATATCCTTGTTTAATTTTTACAAACATCTTACCTCCAACTGCTCTGAAAATCTTTAGGCCAATATACAGTGTGTTCATCAGTTTAAATGACTGAGCGAGACATTCAATAACAATGCAGTAAGCTGCATCAGGGGTTGATGGCAGTGATACAGTGGGATGAAAACATTACCAACAAACCCTGCGCACTTCCTGTCAAGCAAAACATGATACGACCACTGAGGGCACGGCTACAACAAGAGCTATGAAAACATTACCCGCAGAGCGTCTGTCCAGCCAGGGAATACGGTCCCCATTGCCAGACTGTGGAGATGGAGGTAGATATGGAGGGCCATGCTGCACTGCTAAAGCTCTGGCTCCGGGTAAACAGCCTCCAACAACAAGATGCCTGAGAGGAACCCAGGAGGGCTCAGGATTCCTCAATTAGCTCTGCTGGCCTGTTGTTCTGTACCCAGTACCAGGCTGTAAATAACCCCAGTCTACAGGGAGTCTGGAGGAACACAGTGAACAACCCATCTTTGCCTGTCTGTGACAACCTCGGTTTCCCCAGCCGGTGTATACACAGTATCTGGGCCTAATTGATCCTGCTGAATGGAATGGAACACTATAGTGCAGTACCTCCACTACAGAACTGGGGAGTTAAAGCCTGGGCCAGAGAGAGTGTGTGTGTGTGTGTGTGTGTGTGTGTCAGAGAGAGAGAGTGTGTGTACTCTGTGCGTAGAGTTTAAATTAAATAAAGTCAAATTAATTCCCAAAAGCCTGTCTGGGGACAGTTAGATGATTGAGAGGAGAAATGGGGCCAGGTTGGCATGGCAGCGTACGTAGCGGCACAGGTGGTAGGAGCAGCTCAAGGCGATTGATATCCTTGGCTCTGTTTGTCTCTCCTGGGTCAGCTTGCCCCCTGCCCTTTTCCTTTTCCAGGGCCAGCTTTATTAAACCACACCAGCTCAGGTCATGCACAGCACAGCACAATTCTGAGAGCAACAACAAACGCATCCAACAAAAGCCTATTTTCTTCTCTTCTCATTAGTGGTCCAGGATTTGGGTTCGATTGGGAATTGATGAGGGTAGAAGGGGGCGGAGTCCACTAAAAGACTACACAGCCCTGGTATCAGGAGCCAAGGCAAGTGAAAGAAGCAACTGTAAACTCTCCTCCAATCTGCACAGGGACATCAACGCATTATTTACCCATCAAGCTCCAGTTTCACAGATGCACGTTTCCCAAGATAGGATTAATTCCTTTGAGAATAAGCTCAGAATGAGGCTTGGTCAGGGCTGGAAAAGGCCAGAAGAGTCTCAGACAACAACAACAATGTCAACCATGCCAACAACAACTTATGGAGATAAGCGCGAGACATAATGCTTTTAAATGGTGACGACTTAAGGACAATGTGTGTGGCCGACTTACAATTGACATTTTAGTCATTTAGCAGACGATTTTATCCAGAGAGACTTACAATTAGTACAATACTTAGTTCCTAGCATGCCATCTAAAAGAGCCTGTGCCTGCTACTCAATAGCTTACTTTACCCTCAGGGAAAAACAATTAGCTCTACAGATCTCGCTCTCTGTCTGACATTGCATGAAAGCTTGTATGTAAATGGGGATGAATATCACAATCAGACGGCTGGTTAGTAACCTGCTTTTTGAGTCATAATCCATCCTACTGGGTCTCTACAGTCCAGAGGGCAGATGAAAGCCAGAGGGCAGATGACCTGGGGGGTAGATTATGACGTTGATCTTCTGTGAAACTCCAAGGACGTGGGGAGGACAGAGACAGACACTGATATGAAGGAGGAAAGCAGTGCGGAAACCAACCAAACAAAGCCTGTAGTTGAAGCAGACACTGACTGACGGACTAGCGTTAGCGGCCATCCATTAGTGAACTGAACCATGTAACCTTTCCTACTGAATTAGCTCACATCCTCCCAGCAGGCAGGTACACCAGTGTTCAAAACACCTCTTCTGTTCAAAACACCTCTTCAAGAGGTAAATGAATTAATGCAAATGGCTGTACTTCGCCTTGGGTGGAATGTGCTCCAGCTTTACAGTCAGGCTATAGCAACAGAGCAAAGAAAACATCACTACGTTAAAGAGCCCTCAGCACAGCTAGGCAGACAGAACAGACTTAGAACGAACAGTTAGAACAGGGAGCCCGGAACACTCCAAGCTGAGACCTTGGGGATTCAACTGCTGCACCCCCCCCCCCACACACACTTTACATAACTCTGCAGCCTTGCTAAATATTTTGGCAGCGAGCTGAGCGCAGCACAGAGCTTGAAATAGCCCCCCCTACGTAGGTCTGCGTATTAATCTGCCCCATTATAACAATCTGAAGGCTTTGTGGTCGTGTGGGCCTTGCCTTTCTTCCCTGGCTAAAAGCGTTTTGAAATACCTCTGTATGCAGAATGTTACAAAGAAACAGATATTTGGGGGGAGACTTATATTAGGTTATACTACGACATAACACGACATAACACAACATAACAATGGAGATGAATGATGACATTCAGAACAGTTCTTTGACAAACAAGACAATGTCCTCAAACTAATTCAAAAGTAAAAATGCAGATATACTCAACCTAGTCTTGCATATTTATAAACCATTTCCCTCAGGGAATAGGTCAAAACTACATACTGTCCCTCCCCTGCTACAGCGAATACAGGAAAAGAGACAAGTTGAATTTCCTGTCAGATTGCATCAATGTCACTGTTTTGACTCCCAGGGACATGTCTATTACACACGACTGGCAGAGATGACATGCACTCTGAAACCCTCAGTCACTCTTTGGTTTGGCCATTCAGACGTTTTCAGAAACCAAACTGACCAATCAATGGCCTTCAGTAACCCTGTGACATGATTTGTAACACCCAACAAGGTTACTTCAGAACACAGGGCTGCATGGCTCCTCTCCTCCATGACCTTTACATTTACATAGTCATTTAGCAGACACTCTTATCCAGAGTGACTTACAGTTAGTGCATTCATCTAAAGATTGCTAGGTGGGGCAACCACAATGCTCAGTCATAGTAAGCAAATGTTTTCCTTTAAAGTAGCGATCGGCAAAGTCAAGTGCGGGTGTTCGTTCACAAAAGGCTGTTGGATTATTTCAGATACTTGACCTTTTTGTACATGTCATCCAGAGATGTTCGCCACTGCACTGTTGTGGGACAGTTTGGAGCATCTGTAGTCACCTCAAACACTCACCCCTCCAGCTCAAAAAGTCTGATTGCCCAAATTGGATGTGATCTGGCCAGATGGGAACAGACCGCTCAACACAGCATTAATGTGAGTCTACTGTGTGCTAGACCAGCTGCACACA